>NW_003852397.1:25280995-25328170 GCF_000181295.1 Otolemur garnettii
TCGAACCCGCCACCTTAGGTGTACATGGCTGGCGCCTTAGCCGGTTGAGCTATAGGCGCCGAGCCCATTACTACTTTTTTAAAAAATCTACAAAACTTCTATTATGGAAATTCAGCCAAATTATATATTTATGCATAATTCCTAATTTTACTTTCAATAAGGATTACAATTTAAAAATAAGTGATAAACTCCATAAAATCAAGCCAAAATGAAGACACAACAAAGACAAAATTTAAAAAGATCTTCTATAGACTCAACTGCTCATACACTTTCAACCAATAATAGTATGTTATCTGAAGAAAAAAGCTAATGATGTAGGTGGTCAGTGAATGTTGGGTGAACAGCTGAATGGATGATCGTAGTTAGAACAATCCACATGCATGTCAAATAAGCATTATTTTCCTGCATGTGTTGAACATGAACAGAAAAAAGCAGTAATATTAAGTACAAATAAACCATTTAGGAGCTTTACCAGATTTAAATTCCACACAACATCACTTTATTGTAACGTCTATGATAAGACATTTTATCTTGTTTATTCCTAAAACATGAGATCCAGAGAAACAGTGATTTTAAACATCACCCAAATTCCAAAGTCTCCTACTGTAAAAAGTCTAAGGACATCACCACCTTAAATTTGACCAAATGATGCCATTCAGCTCTTCTGGAGGACAGATGTTTTAAAATACATATTTCATAGCATATGACACTAAAGTCCTCGTTATGTACATGGAGCCTAATTGGCTTGGATTCAGGCTAACCTTTAGAGTATATAAATCTGTAGATTTAGCTTTGATGTTATCCTTCTCATTTGCAGTGTTCTGGAAATATTTCTTCTCAAGTGCACCTCAAATTCCAATTTAGAGAATTTCCATTTATTCTGCCTCCTTTCCACCCCTACCCCCACAGTGTGTTCTGACAAATACTCTCCACTGGTTAACAAAAGCTATTTGGTGAAAGAGGAATGATTTTTCCTCATTATTTATCTCTGTTCTCTTTCACACCCTTTATAATCTATTCCTCATCCAGGGCCATGGGGATTTCTGTCAGACATTTACAGATTATGTCACTATTTACCTTAAAACTCTCCCATCACTCCTGTAACACAATTTCGAACTATTAAAACAATATGGTCGTAATCTGGGGTCTGACCTCCTTGACCTTTCCTCCCATCTTTTGTGCTTCCCTAAACTCTCCTCATTTTGTCTTTCGGTTCCTTATACTACTTCTGCACTGGGGCTGTTCCACCTGCTCTTCTTTACATGTAGACAAATGTTCATCTCCTTGTCATCATCAAGGTTTCAATTCAAATGCCATCTCCTCCTGACCACAAAGGTAAAGCAGCCTTTCCCAAACCTCTCCTCACACAACACTGTATTTTACTTTCTTAACAGGTACTTCCTAGTATCCCAAATTTCCTGATTATTAATTTATATGACTGTGTCAATCTCCACTAGAGACTAAACTCTCCAGACCCCACAAACAGCAGACTAAGCAAAAACAGCAGAAAAAGACGAATGAGGATATGAAAGCAACTGAAAGCTAACTTCCTCAGTCGGATAGTGACAGAGAGCACAGAGAGAGCCCTGAAGGGCTACTAGGATGCACCAAAATCATTTCCCCCCATAAAAAAATCTTAAAAATGAAAATGCAAAGGTTTCCATATGTGATTAGTAAAAAAGTAACCTGAAGTACACATAAGATGTCAACATCTCCATGGTGTGTATAAATGTACCAACAGTGCATTTTCCCCTGATGTCACAGTCTCCCAACTGTCAGCCACATATATCAAATTGGGGATCACTTATCACCTAGATTGGTTGACATTTCTGCACTTTAAAGTTTGCATTTTTAAGTGAAGGGCTTCTGCAATATGGTATTTCTCACCCAATGATCCTATGCCACTATACGTGGGGACTTAACCTCTTAAATGCTCATAAAATTGTTCCCCCCAAAATTAGAGTTTGACACATAAGAAAAAAGAAATATAGCTGTGGATAGAAATAAAGGGGGAAAAGCAAGAGCAGATCCAAGGATGCAAGGTGAACACCTTGTCCGCCTCCCGAGCTTTTTCTTCAACTGTCCGTGTTGCTGCCACCAGGTACTTCTCCTTCATGGATAAAATATCCTTGAAAAGATGGTCTCCTTTTCTCTATTGTTTTAAACAATACACATAATCAACAAATAAGACATGTACATTACACCTACAGAAGCACAAACATCAAACAACTGCACTGGTCAGGGGAACAAGCAGCACGTAAGAGAGGACCCAAACCTTGGCACATCATTACACCTTCTCCAGAGGAGGCGACACTCTACAACAGACCGCTGAAACTGACATGGTTATCCTCAGAAAAACCTGACAGTAGGAAGCTAAGTTGTGCCCAACTTCATATGACCATGCCTGGTGTTTTAAATCTTTGTTATTTTGAAAAGTTTTCTTGTTCAGCTCAGCAATTATTTTTGCTCATCTGTTCTTCAGGAGTCGTGTTCCTTTCAGTGGCACAAACTTAGAAATTTAAAGCAACTAATAGCTTTGCTGTTTAAGGAAAGGTGAAGCAAAACAGCACTAGAATATCTAAATCAAATTTGGCAACATTCAAGTCAAACAAGATGCTGAAAGGCAAAAGATGAACTCTTTTAGGATAGAGTGGGATACCCTTTAGGATAAGGTGTCTGTATACAATTTTTGAAACTGAAGATAGAATACAGCATGATCACCTTCTCCTCGAGCGTGATAATTAAGCCCATGGAAGTCCTGGTCCAAAACAGAAGGGATTTAGAAGCATCACAGAGGAGCAGATGCAGGTAGGAATGAACAGAGAACTATTCTGAGAATACATTCTAAAGGCAATACATACTTTTATTAGTGGGGAGGAGAAGTGAACCTTGGAAAACAAAAGAATGAGTGTGGAGAAATGTTATGATTGAAAATGTTTTTTTTTAAAAAACTATTCTTCATTTCATTCCTAGGAAGCTCTGATGCTAAGCTGTAATATACATAACATTTTGCCAGTTTTCAACAGGGCTCATCAGTCTTTAAAGCTAAGTATTTAACTCATTATACTCATTAATTTCCTTAAACCACTCTAAATATAATCTATGTACCTTTAAATACCAGTGGTTTAATTATTAAGTAAACATCCTCGTTTTAGAAGTTAGCGACTAAAAAGCAAATATCATGTGATGTTTCTAAAATGTTCTATATAACAAACAGTTCATTACCACTATAAATTTACCTGAGTAAAATAGTAAAATTATTCTGAAACTATTCCAAAAGTATTTCAAAATACATAATCTACCTAAGAACTAGGCCAATAAGTGCTACATTGTTAATGTAACAAATACTTAGTATTTTAAGAATTGTTAGCAATTATACCAAAGACATTTAAGTGGGAACATTTTGTAACTTCCTGGAAATTCACACAGGAGACAAACAAACTTGACTTTTACTGTACAGCTGCAGTGAGACAGAGAGCCAACAAATAGCTAGTGACATACCCCTTGTGTCTGTAGGGACAGAGGTGTGATACGTCGTTTTTCCCATTCATTAGGGCGCGGCTCGGGTGTGGATTCCATAAAATTGCGCTTGAGTTCACTAATGCTAGCCTGATGTTCAGTAAGTCCTCCTGGGCCTTATCCAGGTCCTAGCAATATGTAATGCAACAAAGGGGGGGGGGGAATCCAAAAGAAAAAAAACCCAGTAGGACAAAAATAAAACCAAAAAATAAGACACAGCAATCTTATGATTAAAAAAACACAGTAAAGCAAGAAAAATGCCAAGTCTCAAAAGCCATATTATCACCCATGAATAAATCACCTTAAAGAGTTCATCAAAATTTAAACATAAAGTCTCAATGTGTAATTTTTATGATTTCCATTTTAAAAGGTTCTAATCTTTTCTCTGTTGGGAATGTTTAAAGGAATAACTAATTATATTATTAGAGGGAAGCCATGGATCATCATCTAATAACCCATCTAACACCTGGATCTAAAACTCAGCCCATGACTTTGTTCTAGGAAAT
Organism: Otolemur garnettii; assembly: GCF_000181295.1. NCBI lineage: Eukaryota > Metazoa > Chordata > Mammalia > Primates > Galagidae > Otolemur > Otolemur garnettii. The sequence goes on from NW_003852397.1 coordinate 25,285,021, forward strand.
TTACCTTTCTGATTGGGGTTACTGCTCAAACTCATGCTTTGAACATAGCAAACCAAGTGCAAAACAGGAGCACAGAAGCACATTTGGCCTGAAGGAAAAGCCAAACCAGGATCACACACATTCCCCAAAGTGGAAAAACCAAGGGTTGACTTTTTTCCCAGGAAATTCCAATGGTGGCTTGTAATCCTAAGGAATAAAAATCACTGCTGCTTCTGTTTGGGCTCTTCATAAAATACATGAACCACATACTAGTCTCATGCACTTGCCAAGCATAAAAATGGGACCCAGCCACCCCACATACCAAATGGTCCTTACACAGACAAAGATGCAACAAAAACTACCTGGTCGATATTCTGGGCCCCAATAAATGGTGGCTCTGGGATTTTTTTTAGATTGGCTCTGATAAATAATATGTGTGGGAATAAAAAGTAATTAGTGTTCAAGAGGTGGTTTAACTGAACTTTAAATATTTTCTTTCATTTCAAAAATTACAGGGACACCTGTGGATTACAGCTTTCGTCCCATTCTCAAAGGACAGGTCATGCATCTGATAAAATTAGAAATTCCATATTCATGCACAAGCATAGTCGCTCATCTATGAGCTTCTATAGCCATTTGCAAAAACTCATGAAAATTTAAAAATCTTTGCATGGCACAGAAAAATGACTATGGCTTGAGATCAGGCACATTTCTTGCATTTGTTCAAAGCAATGTTATACACTTTACAGCATTTTAGTAAGTTAAGCAAAAATACATTTCCAACAGTTATCAAAGCTGCCAAAAGCAACCAGATTAGTTAGATTACTGAGAGTTGCAGTTCTTCATTGTATACACTGCCACACAGTACCCTAAAATAAGAAGGAAAAAACATTCTCACGTGACATGGGGAACGTACTTTACTTCCTAAGTAGGTGGCTGGGCTGTCTTTTCTTCTTAGCCTTTCTCTCTCTCTCTCTCTTATTCTTTCTTTCTAATCAATAAAATTCCTTTAATTCACTTACTCTTCAACAGAATATATTACATGGACCATATTCCTGCTTATATAGATTTTTGAGCAAAAAAATAAAAGTGGGTATATATAAAGATTCAAATGATTTAATGGAAGATCAGCAAAAAAGTATCTGTTCTGGTTAATATATTAAGGATGGGTTCATGTTACTTCAGATTCTACACCCTAGATATAACCCACTAGAGGCCAGGTTTACTTGCAGACCAACTTCGAGATTACTAGATAAAAACTTTATTCATTTAACCGAACAAAACTTTTTATTTTCCCACTTGTCACTTTGAGAACTGCTAGTAGATACATTCCTACCTAAGCCACTTTAAAAGAACACCGTCAGGCTGGTAGCATGCATTCCCAAGTTGAAGTCCCCTCATGCATTTCATGCACTATGCTTGAGGAAAATTGCCAGCCAGCCTGTGCGTGACCTCCCGTCCACAGCAGCAGGGCAGCCATTAGGACAGAGTTGTTTTCTTAGATTATACAAACCTCCAACATTAAATTGCTATGTCTGACATAAATATTATCCCCTTCTACTCTCAAGGAATTTTTCTGTGAAATTAAATCACACACAGGGGGGAAAGGCAAATAAACATAAGTGTATCAATCGGCAAGTACCAGAAATGATCCAGAGTTTGACAGTCTAGATATTTTTTAAAAAGCAATTAAAAAATCTTAAAAATTTAAAGCCACAGCAAACAAAATTCACAAACAAATCCTGAAAGTGCACCCTCCCCCCAGTGATAATAACAGCAGGCAGCAGCCATGAGATATTTAACTTTAGGGAAAAAGCAGCCACCTCCTTCAGCTGTGTTTCTTCTTCTTCCATCTTCACCTGAAAAGTTACACAGCAAATGGCCAGAACGAAGGACAGTGTTAGTGGAAACTCCACCACGTGTGCAAAGAAGCTGCATTTGAACTTAAATGGTGAACTAGCATTACCAACCTTATTGTTCAGCCCTCAGAAGATGCAGAACATTAAGCCACTTTGTTCTTTCTTCACCTACAGTGTTGTACAAATGATGGAAATGATCCTTTGCAAAGGTGGAATGGAGAATGGAAGCTTCGCTCTTTCTCAGTCCCTACATGGAGCTCTGCTTTCGAATACTTTTTTATTCATGAATGAAAATATGAGAGTGCAAAGACGGCATAACTCAACCTGTTCCAATTTGGAATGTCTGAATCAGCTAGTGATGAGACGTGGTCTAGTATTTGTCTTTAGCTTTGTATCAGGGAACAAATGTTCCACCCTGTTAGTTTTTTAATCTGGATTTCTTTCCTTGGGAAGAAAACTGGTTTATTCAGCCACTTTCATATTAAAATCGTAAGTATTTAAAAAGTCTTTGAAATGCAGCTTTTTATAGAAAAGCTTTTTTCCTTCATAAAATTCTTTACAAACAGTTTTTCATAGTTGGATATTTCTTAATATCTAATGGCCAAATTGATTTGAAAGTTTAAGACTTACATAAATACTGACTGAATTTCAACTCAAAGGAAAAAAAGATGAGAACAAGACATCTTGGTTCTGATACCAAAGGAAGATCATTTTAACCTTTCCATGTTCATTCATAACATATATTCCTTTCTTTCCTTGCTGGGATGATAGTCTCAAATCTGAGAATTCAAAATGCTTGTTGCTTTTTAAAAATCATTCATAGTATTTTTGAGAGGTAAGCCGGGAATTCAATGTCTTTTTATCTATTAGAAGTGAAAAATGAAACACAGCTATTCAATAACGTGCTAAGAACCATCTTCAAATTCCTTGGTCAACACCTTTTCTCTAAAATGTTGATTTTTGGTATTCCTTAGGCAAACTTTTTAACAATTGAGGTTTCTTCTAAATGAGTACTTGTTATATTATCTTCACATTTCCCTTTAGGTTTACTCTAAATTTTGTGATTTACGCTATGTATTGGTGGTACCCACGAATGAGACACTAAACCAGGCCACATGTAGCAAAACAATGAGAAACCTACTGCACACGTCAGCACTGACCTAGCAGCACAGAGGCAGTAAACTTGAAAACAAATACCTTATATGGGGGTAAAAATCTTCAAACCAGACACCTAATTTTAAATAACAGAACACTAAAAGGTACAATCGTACTGTTAAGAAAATCTAAATTTTCAAAAGCTATGTTTCATTTTTCATACACATTTGTTAAAGATAACAGTTCTTTTTATAAAATACCTGACAGTGACTCTTTTATGTAATTACATAATTTATGGTTAGGAAAAAAACTGGTTAAAATTCATCTGATCCCCAAATGCTACATTAACAGGGAGATAAGGAGTTTCTGAGATTAGACTAACAAATGTCAGGGGTAAAGGTTACAGTACCTCCTCATAAATTCAAGGACAAGCTTAGCTTTCTAACAGGAGAAATAACAATACTAAGAGTTCTACTAATACACAACAATAACAGTTAGTGTCCAGTGCATCATCCAGAATTCTATTCTACATCAAAACAAAAAGTTTCCTTCCTATATAAACAGCATTAATATTTGTCTATGAAATGGAGAGACCAGTATGGATTGCTAAGGGCAACAAAGATTTCCCCACACCTCTACTTCTTTTGTTAAAAATCTAGTATGATCTAGGTATTCATCAAATAACCCGGTAATTTTGCTCTCAACTTGGAATGTGTGGACCTAGTTGACAGATACCCACAGAGAAGTGTCTACACCTATTTCTCATGCACTAACATGTGTGTGTGAAAACAGACAGATAATACTGTGTAGAGGATAACCAATGGTGAACTTTATGCACATGTTTACACTCTATATTAGGAAAGGTTGGAGACAAAGGATAGGTTTGTTGACTCCACAAACTGAAGCTTAGGTGGCAGTTTCAGCAACTGCTTCCTCTTCCTCTGTTTTGTCATTCAAGTCACAGTCATAAAACACATTGAAGGAGGTGGCTTTAGCCTCCAGATAGCAGAGGGACAGAGCCAGAGGAAGGGAGAAGGTGAGAGAAAAAGGAACTGACTGAGAAGCAGAGAGAAGGAGCCCAAAGATGAGGATAAGGGAGGGAATGAATGAGGGGGAGGTAATGGGGACATAGTGCTGAACACCAGCGGGGAGGAAGGAGACCCAGACTTTGGGGAGGCTGGGGAAAGCCAGATAACCATCCTCATCGAGGAGGGAGGGGAAGCCAGAGGGAAAACATTTGTAGAAACTGAAGGAGAAGTAACCAAACTCGGAATCAGCATGGTCAGCCACTTTAAGAGTCTTCTCGTGGATGGGAGAAGGACAGTCCGACCGTGGAGGGACCACAGCAGGATCCGAGACCAAATCAGCTGTGAGGACTTCGAGGTCCCCCTGCTCTGATGTTTCACCTGTAGAAAGGAGCTCTAAGCTGTCTAGGGTAATCTGGTCAGCCTCCCCGAAGGGGTCTTCCTCTGAAATGTCTGAAAGCAAGTCCATTTCAGGGACTGGCAGTAGGTTTGGGGAAAAAGATGAAGCACGGTGGATGAGTGGTGAAGGTGGGCACATGGGAACAGTCTATTCTCAAGAGCAAACCCATGGTCGCATGTGAAATCACACAACAGGTGCAGTCACGGGCAAAACAATGCAAGAGAGACAGAGGACAAAAGAAGAAATGAGTAGGTTAGTAAAAACTTTAGGGCAGGGATAGTAACACAGTATAGTTTAAAAAATGAACTGCATGATCCATTTTTAAAGAGGAAAGACTAAACTACTTTTATCACATAACATTTATAGGTATCTGCTGATTTAATATTTCCACACTGGTCGCAAATAGAACCTATGAAATTCAAACAGCATTATTTACTTTTCAACCTGGTTGCTGACAGACATTCAAAGCGTTAGCAAAAATGCCAGCACACCCAGTTGCTTGCCGAAAACAAGCAAGATTTCCTTTAAAACTTAGAAGAACTTAAAAAAAAAAAAAAATACCCAAATGTGTCCAATTAGGCAAAACGGTACAGAGACCTTCTGAAATGCTGAGCTCTTCTGTTTCCGATTAAGTAATCACTCTCCCGGGTACCTTGTTAGTATAATTATAAAAATTTCATTCTGACAACTTCTCAGCAGTTGAAAGATACATTGTTGAACACAATTTCTGTTACTTTTAACTAAATAATTTTCAGCCAAATAATTTTTCAATATGACAGTCATAAATTCTTTAATGGAATGTAAATAATTTAATGCCACCTGCTATATAAAGTACTTGCCCATCTGGCACAAACGAGGGCCCACATGGTCTCTGAGACCTGCTCCATGCTGAGCATTAGAGGCTATCAGAGCAGGAATTCCTTAGGCACTGGCAGCTATGTTTCAAAGTTAAAATTTAGAAAACATTATAAATCAATGAGGTGATTTCATTTGATTTTTTGGTGCTTACTTACAATGTTATGTGTAAAAAAAGTTGCTTTGTGCAGATATGGAAAAGAGATCTGAAGAACTCAAAGACTCTTCAAATCTATATTCAAGTGATTTTCCTGGCCCAGTAACTTATCAGTGATAAATCTGAGAACAGTGCACAGGTTACTTGACCATTCATCATGGTGTATGCATAAAATAAAGCCAATGGCAACACACCATCTTCTACTCATTATTCATGAACAATTACCCTTTGCTTAAGAATTTCTTCATCAGTTATAGATTATTAAATGAAAAAAAAATTTTTCATAAGGAACACCTTTGTTCATGTCAAAAGTTCAAGTCAACATAATCTAAATAATCAAGACACAAGTTACACTTTAAAATTCACTTATAAAAAACCAAATAGACATTTCCAATCACCATAGCTTTTATGATTTAGGGATTTATCTTTTATAGAAATAATTATAAAATAGCCAAAAAGGCCATAAATTACTTACATTAGTATGATTTACATGGAAATATTCTGCTTTGAACTATAATCAAAAAAAGTTAGAGACCACAGACCAAGCCAACAAGCGCCTACACATATTTGCAAGTTGGGAAATTTTATCAAGAGAACATATGACTAATTTTAGATATTTGATCTCTAAAACAGAAAATGCAACAGACAGCCTCTAATCTAAGTGAACATGTAAAACCACATACTGTACTAATATACCATACCATACCTTTCCTTCAATGAGCTGCAAATGTGGGGCTTTAGTTGGGCTTCTCACTTCCCTCCTGCCGTCCCCATCTTGTACCACAGCAGTGCTGACAATTCCAGGGCCATATGTTGAAATCTCTCCAGCAGAGACAGGAAAATCCTTCATGAGACTTTGGTCCAGAACACCAATTGGAGCTGGTAAAGAATGACAATTCTGGATTACTTTAGGACACACATGGTAAAACTTTATGGAATCCTCCCCCCTACAGATAAACAGGCAACATGTAAAGAATTACCAGGAACAGGAACACTGATTGAGCTCTGAAAATACCATCATATAAATAAACCCACTTTTAAGCTCTTCCCAAACTCTGAAAGTATTCTGAATTTTAACCAACCAGATTGCACAAAGGTTTCAAATCACAGGGTTTTGAAAGGTAAACCCTGACAAGGGAGCTGACCAGTAGGAGGAGCTCTAAGATCAGCTGAAAACATTAGACTTGGGGAAAACGTCAGAATAACAATGTAAGCAGTATGTCAAATCTCTTGAGCCTCTCTCATTTTGCCTGAATCTATCTATTGCAACAAATAGTTATGTAACTATTAAAATGATTTGCTTCAATAAGTTTTAAGAATTCCTCCATAAAGAAATCTTTACTTTGCTATTCAAAAGATAAACAGAGGTAAATGAGGGATTTAACTTCTGCTTCTGTTTAGTATCTTCCATTTTTTTACACCCCCCCCCCCCGCCACGCCTCACTCAACACAACCTAGAGTAAATCTAATACATATATACCTCCACAGCATGCTGAAACCACCGCTCCCTGCATCCCCGGCCCTCATGTGCTCTCTCTTCTCTTTTACAGAAAGGCAGAGACACACATATTGTATGAAGTTTCTGTCATAGTGTAGGATCAACCCAAAACCTCAACAAGGCAGTATGAGTAGCAGGTGGCAAAACTCACTATCTAAAGCTCCCCCCTGAACAAAGGAACTACCGTGAAGTCATTTCATCTATATAAAAAGTACTTTACTGACACCGTGAGGTGAGGTTTGCTCTGGTTCTATACAACCCTGCCCCCACAGTCAACAGGAAAGCCTTTAGGCTGCAAGCTCACAGAGGGCACAGGATGTGTTGGACTGGGGAAGGATCATGCACTTTGAATCCAACGATCAAAAGATACCTCTCTGATACAAATATCTTTATTGTAGTGTGATTTTTAGTCTTCTGGATATATACCTAATAGAGGAATTATAGGATCAAATGGCAGGTTTATTTTTAGTTCTCTAAGTGTTCTCCAGATGTCTTTCCAAAAGGAACGTATTAGTTTGCAATCCCACCAGCAGTGTAGAAGAGTTCCCTTTTCTCCACAACCACACCAGCATCTGTGATTTTGGGATTTGGTGATATGGGCTAATCTTACTGGTGTTAGATGATATCTCAAAGTAGTTTTGATCTGCATTTCTCTGATGATTAAGGATGGTGAGCATTTTTTCATAATATTCTTCTTAGCAAAGTATCTCAAGAATGGAAGAAAAAGTATCCAATGTACTCGGCCCTACTATGAAAGTAATTTATAGCTTTCATAGGAAAGCTATAACCCAATTTTAGCCCAGGAATATGGGGAGAGGGGAGAAGAAAAGGAGGGGAGGAGGGAGGGTGGGTGGAGTGAGGGTGATTGGTGGGATCACGCCTATGGTTCATCCTATAAGGGTACATGTGAATCTCTCTAAATGTAGAATATAAATGTTTTAACACAACTAAGAAAAAGACATGAAGGCTATGTTAACCAGTTGGATGAAAGTATTTCAAATTGTATATAGAAATAGTATACTGTACCCCATGACAGTATTAATGTACACTGCTATGATTTAATAAAAAATAATAAAATAAAATAGATGAAAAGTAACGTGCAAAAAAAAAAAAAAAAAACCTCTCAAATCATGCCCTAACTTGCCTTGTCCAAAACTTAATTCTTTCCCAGTCCTGCCTTTTTCACAGAAGGCTACTCTCATCCTTGTACCATTTCCTTCAGCCAGAAAGCCAGGAACCTGGACATTTTCTAGGATTCTACCTTCATCCCTCAACACCAGGCAAGTCCAACAGGGTCCTTGGGTATATTTTCTAAATGTGCCCAGTATTTTCCTCCTCCAATTCTACCACTTCACCTTTTAAGATTTTCCCAGCCTGTAATTATTTTCCAGAGGCATTTTTTTTTTAACTTTGAACAGACTGTAATAATTCTCCCTTGCAAAGTATAGGACTATGCTTGTGATTATGATTTCTAAGCGCCTATTACATATACTCAGGAATTATTGCAAAAGGAAAAGAATATCACCTAAAAAAAAGTTTCAAATGTAATGATATCAAAAAGCTGCATGACTGGTGAATTAAAAGTTACAAAATGAAGTTGATAAAATGCTAACTTTGCATACTTTTAAACACTTAAAATTAATTTCAGTTTGCAATTTTCTTTCTGTATTTTGGGGCCAGTGAGTCAGCTGTCCCTCCCTTGCACCCTTAACCCTGCCCCTCTGCTTCCTAGAATGCTTTAGTACCTCCTGCCACCTCGTCCTTCTGGTCTCAGCTGCCCTGGTTCTTCCTGGGTAGGCCTTCCTTCCCACGTGGTGCTGTCTAAGCTGTGCCCCTGCTCATCATCCTTCCCACTCTCTCAAGAAAATCACTCTCTCCTCCTGACCCTGCCACCATGCATCTTGGGGTTTTCTCCTTGTAAATGACTGGCTTGCCTGCCTTCTTTTTGGTTCCATTTTCTAATCTCGGAGGATTTTCCCTCTTCTAAAATAGCTGCTCTAGTTTGATTTCTATTTTGATATTTGATCTTTAAATAGAACAGTAATTTCCTTCTATATAATCACTAGAGGATTTATTTTAATTTGCCAAGCATTAAAATGAGTTATTTTTTATATCTAAAGTTAAGTTATTCTAGCCTAACTTAAAAAATAAACACTAAAAAGAAACTATAGCACATGCCAACAACAGAAAAAGGTATATTGGACGGGGAGTGGTCAGTACCAGGTTACAGCTTCGCTTTGCTTTGAGGGGAAAAAAAGGAGAACATAACCCCTAACCCGAGAGTTTGCTGGCTGTCTGGTCATGTATTGGTATAAAAGGCCTCCTATTTTTCACAATAACACAATAATCCCTTTGATGCCTTGCCCATCTGATGCATTAGTGTCTCAAACACAAAGAGAAAAATAATGGATTACTGTGCCATGTTTGTTGCTTTTCGTTGTTAAAATCATTGTTTTCAGATACAGACCTCCTATAACCCTCTGCACTAACTGCCTATACAAGATGGTGAGTTTCCTTGAGCACAATTTATATACCTCAAAGAAAGGGCACTGGATTATTGCTCTTTTGAAACACTAAAATTTGTAATATAAGAGTTATAGAGCCTCACAGTTTCAAATGAAAGTTGAAAACAGACAGTGTTCCAGAAAGAGCAATGATTTCTCTCAGGGCATTAAACAACAGTGACTGCATTTATTCAGCACTTGTATAAATTCTCTGTGGCAAGGGGCAAGGCCTGTGAAATATTTACATGGGTTGGCACATTTTTGGGATTTACTTGGAAAAGTGCTCAGAGTTGTTGATGAGCTAAAAGATATTCTGACAGCTATAGTACATTAATAAATCACTGAATTTAAAATCACTACCATATGGAAATGTGGACATTTCTTTGAAGCATGATTCATGGTCCCCTTATGTATGTATGTATGTATGTCTTTATAAAACTCTATGGAAGATTCACCAGAATCAAGATTTAATAAATATATACCAAAATCCCTCTGACAAATACTTGAAAATATCTCTGTGTATCTCCTACAACCAAATTTTTTCTAGGAAAAGAAGATCAGGGGCAATGAATGCCAATCCTTCACTAGTGAGAGAACTCTTTTATCTGTTAGCATTATCTGGTCTGTTTTACCTAATTATTTAAAATATGTTGTTAAAGTTAATATTTCTGAAAAATATCAAGTAATAATCAAAAAGGTTTCTGCTGATAAACATTTTTAAAATAAAATTTTTTAATTTAATATTACTATTTTATATATATGTGTGTATTTTTAAGAATAATCAACCAAATATGTTAGAAAACTATTTCTTTGTGTAGGAAATTGTCCATACTAATCACTTCTTATTACACAGAAAGAAAAATTAAGTTCTTCATAAAGTATTCTAATATAAATCTAATCTCACTCTTTCATAGGAAATCTATCAACTCAAAATTGGACCAGGTAATAAGACATATACATGAAGAAAAGCAACATCAATTTATTTCTCTGTATAGTTTATATAAAACTAAAAATATGTAGCCAATTATAGATAAAAAATTCACATACATCTACCCTTGGGTTAAAGAACAAATAAACATATTTCCTTTGTTTTTGTTAAAGTGCTCTATTCAAAACTAATCCTTTGAAACTATGAACATCTTCTCATGTGATAGGAAGTTTTGTAAGCTTCAGCAAGTTTTTTTTTTTTTTTTTTTTTGGCAGTTTTTGGCTGGGACGGGGTTTGAACCCATCACCTCCGGTATATGTAGCTGGTGCCCTATTCCTTTGAGCCACAGGTGCCGCCACACAGCAAGAGCTTTTTAACTCATAAAAATTTGATGTTAGGAATGGTTTGTGTTCATTTGAATTAAGATTCATATGTTACCATACCAAAAACCCTTGGGAATTACATTTTACCATTAATTAAGAAGTTCAAGAAATGCAACCATATAAAACACACCACAAACAAGTAAAAACGTGTTTGTCCAACATCACATGAGTAAGAGCTCTTAAGGAAGATTTTTGTGCAGTAACAATAAAGTTGAGTATCCCTTATCTAAAAAGTTTAGGACCAGAGGAGTCTCAGATTTTGTATTTTTCAGATTTTGGAATGTCTGCATTATATATACTTATTGGCTAAGCATCCCAAATTCAAAAACCTAAAATCAAAATTTTCTAATAAGCATTTCTTTGAATATATGTTGGCATTCAAAAAGTTTCAGATCTCGTAAACACTTTGGATTTCAGACTTGGGACATTTAACCTATACCCAAAAAAATAATGTATATTCAGAATGACATTTTCAAGCCCTACAAAATTATTTTCTTGTGACTTTAATAGATTTTTATTTATTCAGAAAAAAAATGGCTACCCTCTAGGGTATTTCTGGTAGCCTTGTTACGAGATCAACATTTTCTAACCTCATTGGATTAGATAAAAATGAACGAAAGCTAAAGGTATTATGATATAAATGTATTTACCTCCATCAAGACTCCTGGAGACACGTTTACTAGAGGTGCGCTCAAAGTGTGGTGCTGGCCTATCTATGAGGGTGCTTGCCTGGCGGGTCTGTGCTTGGGTGCGGCCGCTGTAGCGGAATTTGGACCCCAAAGTCAGGAACTTGGCCTTTGGTGGCTGCTCTGGAGACACAAGCCTATGGGGAAGAAAAAGAGCAAAATCAGACTTTATGGATTAAAAAAAAAAAAACTTTAAAACTATGTATTTTAGTATCTCAAAAACAATTCTATCTTAACTTCCTAATGAAAAAAGAACATTATAAACCCTCCTACATGCACAGCTTTATGACAGTGATGAGTAAATCTACATTCATGTATTCATGAATATGTTTTTTTCAACCTAAGCAAAGGAGCAGCTGTTCTCAGTGTATACCAAAGCTTATTTATTTGTATTAGTTTAAATCATTTATGTAAACACATATGTCTGAATTCTTGCTCCTAGCTATAAATGCCAAGTAGAAATCCATTACCATTAGTATTTCTTAATATTTATGCCTATTTCTTCTGGGAAAAAAAGCATCTACTTTGGGAATCTGTTCCATCAAGTGATTCTTTCCCATGAAGAACACAACACACAGTTGATCTGCAGAGATGACTAAGATCTTTTCTTGTCAGCATAATTCTACTGCTTAAGCCCTGGGTTCATAATGAGTGAAATCAAATTTCCTTGATGTCAAATATTTCCAGACTTATGCAAAAGCATGTTTTTAGTAAATGAGCCAATCTTTTTTTGGAATACAGTTGAAATTGTCTTGTTTTCATTGTCTAGTCATGAGCTAAGAAAATGTCTTAAAAGAAAGAAAAATCTCAGAGCTCTTGTAGAATTAAATAAAAAGACTTTAGTTGATAACTCAAGAATATGAAGAACTACACCAAAACTTTTCATATCATTTACCAGGGAAGAGTGATTTCATAAAGAGCTCTTTATCACTTCGAGTGTTCCTAGACTTTCTGTGCCATTTTTTTAGAAATCTTCTGCAATGAAACAAGGAAGAGTTTGAAGTCAAGGTGAATCTCGATGTAATAAATATAAGAAGAAATTCTCCATCAACTCTGTTCACCCAGAAAATTAGCATGTTAGAATTAAACAGATAAAAGAAGAGCTGATATAGTCTGGCTTTCTGGGCTTGAATCTATTCATAAGGTAGCAGAAGGGTTTCTTGATTTTCACAGGAAACACAGATAATGATGCTGAAAAGGTGCCAGGTGCCAAGAGCCAGTACCTCCAACTGTACTTTGGAAAGAGCTACATTATTCTTAAATTATAATGCTGGAACCACAGACATTTAGACTTACAACAAGATCCTATCTTCATAAGAATAACATCAAAACCACTAAAAGACATTTATCATTTCACTTTAAGAAATACGAAAAAGGGGCTCGGCGCCTATGGCTCAGGCGGCTGGGGCGCCGGCCACATATACCTAAGGTGGCGGGTTCGAATCCCCAGCCCGGGCCTGCCAAACAACAATGATGGCTGCAACCAAAAAAAAAAAATGGCCAGGCGTTGTGGCAGGCGCCTGTGGTCCCAGCTACTTGGGAGGCTGAGGCAGGAGACTCACTTGAGCCCAGGAGTTGGAGGTTGCTGTGAGCTGTGATGCCATGGCACTCTACCCAGGGAGATAGCTTGAGGCTCTGTCTCAAAAAAAAAAAAAAAAAAAAAGGAAATACGAAAAGGACTCATCTTTACAGAGAGTAGTAAAGGCCTTGAGTGAGACAAGCATCAGTGACACATCAAAAAGAAATTCAAGCTTTACATACTTTGCTGCTTAAGAAGTAATGTTTTAATTTTTTTAATCTTGCCATTAGAAATCAAGTATCTACGGAACATAAAGGAATTAGGTTTTTCTTAAAAACCTACTTACCAATTACTAAAGTTAATCATACATTTAACTAGAGTAAATACTTCCACAGGGCTCTCCATGCAGCCACTGAAGACACTAACACACTTGGAATTACTATGGTCCTACAATGTCAAGTTTAAGTGGTAGTTTAATGTCAAGCTAAAAGAATTATCACGTTAATTTCTAATTCACACACCAGGAAGAACAACACACACACTGAGAAAAATCCAAAAAGCACATCTGCTGCAAACGTAATGGGGGAAGGGGAGTACAGCCACATATCTGGGTTTGAATTCCACACGTCTACCAATCACTGCCTATAGGACCATAGGCATGTTTCTTAACCTCTCTTCCTCAGTTTTTCTATTTGTAAAGTGAAGATAATAGCACCTGCCCCATAACATTTGTTGTCTTTTGTTTAAAAGAATTTATCCCCATACAACACATAGAACGGTGACAGGCTCAATTAAATACCCACACAAGGTAACATCTTTATTGTTATGTTCTTCTTCCACCAGCGTTAGTCTAGCTAACTGGGTATTAATCAATAGAAAGATCTGTTTTATTTGTTAACGGTTTTGTAAGCCACTATAACTTTCTAAAAAAAATTGTTTACACCTTTTATGATAAATTAAAATAGAGTGAATCCACTAATCTGATCCAAAGCACTGAATAGACAAAGCCTGATTTGCACTTTCTGTGTTAGATAAACTGTTTTACACAGTTTGTTAGCAATACAGCCTTTAAAATTTAAAAGAACTTTTGTTAACCATTATCTCAAAATTTTGTAGAAACAAATTGGTCTACTTCTAAATTGGAGTCACGGTACATTAGCAAAAATAATGAAGGGGATGAAGGCTTTACAGAGCTAACATTTCAAAAATTCCTGCTAGAAGAATTAAGAAGACAGCAGAGAAGTGGAGATGTGGACTCAAGTCTCAGGGGCCCTGCCTCTGATCAGGGGCCTCATGCTGAATTGAAGAGAAATCTGTCATGACTATCAGGAGAAATTATAAACTTCTCAAAATTTATATGATCAGTATAACTGAGTCAGATGGATTCCAGTATATTTTATGAGTTACATTTCTCCTCTAAAATGAATTTATTAGAGCAAAACCAGATATTGTTCAATTTAACTTCAAGAAGGAGTTATATGTGCCAGCTGATAATTCACTTTAAAACCAGAAAATTGGGGCAACAAATGGAGAAAATGATAACCATGATGAAGATTAACCTTAACATACACTAGAAATGCTTCTTAAGCTTGTCTTGTGTGTTATCTCATTCGATTTCCAGAATATCCATCACATATAGATGATGAAAGTGAAACTCAGAGCGGCTGAATAACTCAGCCATGGTACTACGTATGGTGGGACAGCAACAGCACCTAAGTCCAGAAGTCCAAGAATGAATGGTCTAGAGCTCAGCTCTATAGTGCAGTGACAGGAAACAGAGGAGATGGGGAAAATGCAAATAAGCAAACTATGTATAAAAATTATGCCCTTCAAGAAAAGTATAAAAGGAGAAAGAACATAAGCTACAGATGGTTAGGCAATTAAAGGAGGTATTTTTGTTGTTGTCTTATTTGGAGGGATTTTTTTTCTGGTTTTTAAAAGAGCAAGACACGAACATGATTATTAGCTAAAGAAGCCCAGGGCACCCACTGGAGAATAAAGAATTTACAAAGCAGGATCCTTTGTGAGACATGAAACGAGGGGCCAAAGCATAGGAATGGCTATTTTCTCCTTGAGATAGGAGAGGAGGGAAAGAAGGAATGGAGGTGGGGGTGGTGCTTAGTCAGGGGCAAATGGAGAAAAAGAGAAGGTGCCCAGCACTGACAACACTCAGGACCCCAGCTTCTACATTAAGTGAGCCACATGATGAAGGGCATCAGAGGAGAGTGGGTGTCAGGGTACCTAGGGATTCAAGGTGACCATGAACATTTAGAGTAACTAAGGAAGCAAAAAGATGGATTGACTGCCCGGTAGCATGGACTATCTGGCTGATGCGGGTAACAGCACTAATCCACAGAGTTGGGCTGTTTTCTGTTATAAAGATAACTGCATGTGTTGTAATAGTTGTGTTATTTAAGGTCACACTTGATAGCACAGGTACAGAAGAGGTGAGCTCAGGACCAACAGACTGGGAAGGGAGATATGCAGAGAGGAGACAGGCTTGAGGCAGGCAGAACACGCCCAACAAAGCAACCAGGAGACCACAGGCTTCGAATGCAGCAGGTGCAGGGCAGTGTGGTGGTGGAGGAAAGGAAGGTGGTTCCGATCAGGAAGTAGAGTTCTGCACAACTGCAGAAGCGCTCAGGTCTCAGAGAGGACAAGGCACGGCCTCAGGCCACAGACAAGAACACGGAGAGGATGGCAGACAAAGGAGACGTGCCACAGACAACAAGGGTGGGGCGTGGATGCACTATGGCACTATCTGGCAGTGCCACTCCGAATGCACAGAGGCTACCAATAGCAATCCCATGGCATTTCCTGAGAATTACCTGTAGAAAGTGTGATGCTCCACGCACACTTTCCATAGCCGTTTCGCTGCGCGGTGGTTTGGCAGTTTGAATCCAATGGTGCTCTCAAACTGTTCCATCTGGAATAAATCCACAGAACAAATCAGCATATTCCCTTAAGAGTTGACTAGAAGCTGCTGAAAAACATGGATTCAGATGTTTCCATAAAGAAGTAATTCTTCTCAAAAAAGGTAAATATTGTGTATTTAATATAATCTTACAAAATAACTTTTTCAGAGACTGCAGTACTATTTTCTATGACAAGCAAGTATCAACTATACGACATAAACCAGCTATCCTTCAATGTCCACTGAAACTCATTTTGTCACCTTCCTATTGATCTCTACCACTCAACTGATTCACCAAGAAAAAATGAGCCCCTACTCAGGCCAGGCACTTAGTACTTTTTATTTTTTGCAAAAGGTATGGGTTTGTTTTCTTAAGCAACAGAAAAAGGTATATGCAGGTTTATCGACAAAAACCTCACTTTTTTTTCCATTTTTTTGCAGTTTTTGGCCAGGGCCAGGCTTGACCATGCCACCCCTAGTTTATAGGGCCAGCGCCCTACTCCTTGAGCCACAGACGCCACCCAGAATCCCGACTTTTTTACCATGGAATAAAGAATAGTTCATTTCCTTAAGATTTTAGTGGAAAAGAATTCATTTAGCACAAGGCTGTAAAGGAGCACACTGACACAACTGAACAGTAACAGAACATTGCTTACCTCTGCAGGCCTAACTTTAATGTAGAAGTTACTGCGCTTATAGGAAATCTTCAAGATTTTTGGCCAAGCAAAACGATTGATTCTCAGTCTGTCTTTGTAAATGAGAAGGCCATTAGCACACACGCCCAGCTTGATGTCCACGCCTTCTGAGTCCTGCCAAGCATAACCCAATTAATCATGGTTAAAGGTATGAAAGGTATACGAATAGAGAAGCTAATTAGCTCCCAGAAATCAAGAATGCCAACTTAACAGGCTTGTATTTAGATTTTTGTGACAGTATGTTAAGTTAACAGAAACAGGAGGACACATGCTCATCTTAAATTTGTGCATCTTGAGGGATCAGATTTGATTTGCCAAAGAGTTATGGCAACATAACCATAGAACCCAATATTCTTCAAAGGTATAGTGCATATATTCTCAAGCTCTGTTGTAAAAGTGAACAAGGAAGAGGGGAAACAACTAGAGTAGATATCCTAACGATAAGGGAGATAAAATGTACTTTCTTAAAGGCTATTCCAGCTCTCAGAAAACAGTGATACATTACACCCCTACCCAATAGCTGTTAAAATTATACCAATATTTTGCAAAGCACCAATCCCACAAAGAAAATTTCTCTTCTAGGCTGACAGTGTTGAAATCTCTGCTTCTTTCAAGCAGTTTTTCAGTAAGTCCGAGGGCTGACACCCAGTTCTCATTAAACATTCCTTTGCCTGGCATATTTCAAAGGACTGCAGACTATTACAGAAGTTATTTAATGTTTTCTTTCCTCAGAGCAATAATTTAACATAGATGACAATCTAGAATAAATACAAGCCTGAAAGACTTTTTTAAAAACCAAATAAATTTACAGACAAAAGTAAAAAAACTGTCTCCTAACATTTCAAGTAGAGCTGAAGATCTAAGAGGCACAATATTCAAAACATGCAAATCGTTATCTTTAAGGGGAGAAATGCCTCTCATTCGAGATATACAAAATTGAAGAATACCATTTGAAGATATTTACATTCTCAGAGATCACTAACATGAGACAAATTCTCTTAAAAAATGCTGAAACAAGCACCATACTGAAGTTAGTCCCAATTCAATAAAAGCATGACATTTGACTGTCTTATTACTAAGAGTAATTCAACACAATTTATATGAGTTTTCAAAAATAAAAGCATAGTACTAAGTCATAGATCCCAATTGTTTTCTCTGCTGTGACACTTAGGATAATTCATACTCACAATAAAATTACATTAGATCAACCTGAGCAAGTTTTTAAAAACTATAATCTATTGCTTTATTCACCCTTACCCTGCAGCCACAATTCTCTCTAGGAATAGAGTAAGAAGCGGTGGGGGCGGGGGGGAATGAGGCGCAGGTGCCCAAGCAACTTGGCTCCAGACCCACACAGTGTGTTTGCCAAAACCATCACTGCCCATGGCCACAAGGAGCAATGCGGAAGATTGCCTGAGACGGCATGTTCTCACCACAAGCGAGAAGGCAACCCACGTTTGAAACATGGAACAAGACATCTCTAGTCTGAAGCCATCTTTGAACAGGACAAGGAAGCTATTTTATCTGACTTAAAAATAAACACAGATTAAAAAAAAACAGATTCAAATACATCAGCTGATTTTGGTATTGTTCTTAATAAAATTATTTTATGATGATCGGTGTTTGTGTGAATAGAGATTAAAGATGAAGGGCAGGAAGTGAACAGGGATGCCTTAACCCTCCATATTTGAGTTATGCCACTCACCAACAAAGGCAGAAAGATAAACTAATAAAAAGGAACACCTTCTCTGCCTTGCTCACTGCCCAAGGAAGCTGCCTCATATGGAATTCCATTTCAGCATGTTGAAGTTCTTGCAAAAGATCATGGAGAAGAAGGGAAGGGAAGTTGGGGGATTTTATACCCAGGTTCCCTCCCTGCATCAGGCTGGCTGTGTCCCTCTGACAATGGCTCCTCTCTAGACAGACATCCCCACACAGATCTGTCCTTATGGGTTCAGGTAACTAGCCTGCCCTTCCTCCTTCAGATCTAGAAGGGTTAAAAGAGCTGCTGACACTAACCCAAGGGGACCATGGGTGTTGCAGTATTCTTGTGGTTTCCTGCACCATTGACAAGAGTCCTTATATTCAACTCTCCTCAACTCATCTTAACCTGGGTGCATCATTAAGAGCTCCTACAAGAAAATAAATAAATAAATCTGATCTCAAGACAACATAAAGGCATAGAACTTTCAACTGCATGAAAATTGATTTTAAAATGCTGCAGATAATCTTTTCCATAAGCTACAACTACCTTACTTATCAAATATTACCGAATAAGTCAATCAGATAATAAACAGAATGAAAGTTACTTTGAATTTTTTTAATGTGCTACTGCCCTAGAAAAAACTGACATTAATACTTATAACACAGCCGTAACTTTAACTTTTCTAAGATATAACATTTAAAAACAAGAATCTTGAAGCCATGCAACATTGCCATCTAAGATTTGGTTCCTAATAATGATCAACAAAGTAGAAGGAGAAGCAATAACAGAGTTTAGAGGAGGAAAGATGAGCTTGGGAAATCTTTTTGGTCCCAAATCTGTTCTCTCCCCCCTCCCTTATTTCTGTTTCTTGGCTAAACCAGCCTGTCCCCATCATATAGAAAATCAGTTGAAAAACACTAAAATGAAAGGATAGTCTGTTTTACCTCCCTCCTAGGAGGATTTATCAGAAGGTAACAGGCACTATTTAACAATATATGGCTTTACACACGTCCTTCGTTCTCTGCCCCCTGCTCTATGTAGTTGTAAAATAAAGATATTCTCATTTTAAATGAGATAGTGTCTGTGAACGTACTTTTAAAAAGTAAAGGCCTACAACATCTAGTAATACTTCACAGTTAAAAATGATGCTGCCAGAAACTATTTACTGACATGGAAAAATGTTAATAATAGCAAGTTAAAAAAAGAAAAAAAGCCTAATAAACATGATAATTGTTGTATGACCCATTTTATAAAGTATGACAATTCAACTACCCAAAGATCTTTAAATAAAAAGGAAATGTATCAAAATATTAACAGTGCCTATTTCTGCATAGAGAGATTGAAGTGATTTTTATTTTCTTCTGTGTGCCTCTAATTTCTACTTATGTCTGTGGAAAAATTATTTATCTGAGGCCTCAGGAAAAAAGATATCTTTGAGTAGGGGGCTTTCCTAGAGATTTCCTAAGTCATATAAGTTCGGCTTGTAAACTATATCTAGGGACTGGCCAGGCAACTGCAGGTATGTGGAATTCTGGGACACACTTTTCAAAACCAAATTCATCTTTCACCTCGCCTCCAATTCTCTTCCTTGACTCTACCCACTACTACGTAATTACTACATAATTATCTAAGCTAGAATCACAAAGTAGGTAATGTTTGTTACTGGTAACCAACCACAGGAATATGCATTTACAGATTTTACTTTCAGTCACTAGCATACCTGAGTGTATCTCACAGGTATGCTAGCTCACAAAACTAGATACATTATTGCCTATTTTATTGTGTAAAGTGTTCTGTCACGTTTTTATGTTTCTCAAATGAATCCCCTTTTAAAAATGTCAATAAAATATCTTTTAAGGAATTTTTAAAATTATTTTTTCAGGACTTCTATTTTTGCTATTTTGATTTTTTAGGACTATGGCATTCAAGACTGTGTCCTTCAAGATCATGATCAGCTTTCCACATCTCCATTATTTCATTATTTTACTACTTCTCAAATTAGACTGAAGGTGCTTCATCACCTAGAGCTGAGACACCGTACTTTATCTTTCACCAAGTACAAAACAGACCTTCAGGAAAAAGCCAAAGCCTAGGGCTCCTTCATAACCTAGAAGCTTTCTGGACGAGGTCATAATCATGAGGCTTTTGCCCTGATATGTTTGCTAAGATCTGTTCCCCTTTCCCAAGACAAAGGTGGGAGAGTGAGCTGGAACACAGAATAAACCAGAGTAGGGGTAAAAAGGGTGACAAGGTGTGTCTCAGGATAAGTACCCAATGAAAATGCATTAATTAAAAAGACCGGGAAAAGAAGTAGGGGGAGAATAAATGGTTCATCTCATGACCATAAACCCTATGATTAGTCCAAAAAAATAAATAAATAAAATTACAAAGACCCTCAAGTGAAGGCCGATAGGCTTTTCCTAAAAGTGAACTAGGCCATCTGAAACTGAAGCCCTCTCAAAACTTCACCAAACACACTGGAATGATGCTACCCTCTATTGTACGTACCTTGGCATGATGTAGGTCAACACCATACATGGAAAGTCTCTTTGCATTTTCTACAAACTGTGAATCAGCTTGTGCTGGAGATAAGCCCCTGAGAATCAAAGAAACGGTATTATTTCATTGGTGGATGCAAAGCAAATGTGGTCAAAATGGGAGAAGGAGTGTCTATCCTTGAAGAGTTTGGGGTCCAGGAAGTTACCCACTTAAGCTGGCACAAGAGTAGAAAAACAAGTAAAAAGACTCAACTGTCAACTTCTAATATTTTCCTCTTAAGATCCTCTAACCTAAACCCACTAACTGTAAATTACCTTAACCCTTACCATTTTTAAAACATTGATTTTTATTATTTCCACATGGGAAAAAAAGCCACAGCAATGATGGGTATAACATGAGTTAAATGAAAATAAAAAACAGTGATTTCATCTTTCTGAGGTAGATAAATGATTAACCTTACTTTTATTTTGCTAGGACTGATCACAATAAAGATTGAAATTACCTGAATTTGATTTTACATCTATGATAGATAACACATACCACATTCTGTCCATACTAAAATTATTGCCATTCCTATCTTTAACCCTAACTAAACAATGTTCATATTCCCCAAGACATTTCAGTACCTGACATTTCATCTTAGAATTACATAATAATTGCCTGTTGAGTAGAATTCAAATGATGCTAATAAGGAAATGTTGAGTGAAATATTACAGTTATTATTTTTTAAAGAAAAGTTAATAAATGTGGGCTACTTAAAACCTTCTAATCTTTGAAAGTTGCTTTCGGATGATTTAGTAAATATTTTATAAAACTACAATTTTGTAATACAAACTATAATATTATAGCTAGGGTTATAAAACTTCTGTAAAAATGTCCTTTCTTTTCACAGATGCAAAAGTACCCAAAGTTTAAAATGGTAGTTAGACCTAAAGTAATTTTTTAGTAATTCTTAGCTAAGCCAAAGGGTTAGCTCGTTTTTTTGCTTTGTTTGGTTTTGTTTTTTTAGACCAGGTGTCCTCAAACTATGGCCCTCGGGCCACATGCAGCCCACCTAGGACATTTATCTGGCCGGCTGGGTGTTTTTGCCACCACTGCCTGTCTTGCTTAGCGGCCGACTTGTCCTGCAGTCCAGCCCTCCAACGGTCTGAGGGACAGTGAACTGGCCCCCTGTTTAAAAAGTTTGAGGACCCCTGTTTTAGACAGTCTCAGCTAAGTTGCTCTGGCTAGAGCGCAGAGGTGTCATCATAGTTTTACAGCAACCTAAGATCCCTGGGCTAAAGCAATCCTTCTGCCCTAGCCTCCAAGTAGCTGGGACTATAGGCACATACTATACCATGCATGTGTAATTTTTTTTATTTTTTGTAGAGATGAGGTGTCGCTCTTGTTCAGGCTGGTCTTGGACGCCTGACTTCAAGCGATCCTCCTGCCTTAGCCTCCCAGAGTGCTAGGATTATAGGCATGAGCCACCACACCCAGCCCCCAAACTTCTGTTACATCCATCACCACCTACATGTCTAATTCAAATCCCAAGGCTTTGTTATCTCCCTGATTTTCTTTTCAAACACAGTAATAAGAACAATTAAAAGGCAGAAGAAATACAAAGTAAATGCCTATTATATATATAGGTATGTTTGGTTCCAGTGTGTGTATGTTAAGGGGTGGGAGTAAGGAAAAGAAGATGAGGAAAGTACATTTAGCCAACAAATGAAACATTTACTTCCATGAGCACAGGTCCTATTACAGTCATAAGAACAGAGAAAGGATATCTCTGGTGGTGCCGGCTGATCAATACTAAGTGAGGTTCCAAAAAGAAAACTGGATAATCCCCCAAACTGTGCCCAAATGTCTAACAAGTGCTCCAAGAGTTGCTACTTAAATCTACTATGGCCATTCTCTCTCTAGGAAGCACGGCCGCAGACCTGTGAGTTTTGTGCAGCTCTGCCACCTTTTCTTCCAGCTCTTTAGTCTGTGCTGGGGCAAACTGGTATTCACTGAGGTCAATGCTGCCATGCATTTCTGGGTCATAGTCTCCAAGTTCAGCCTGCAGTATGTAGGATCCCAGGAGGGCATGAGTTGCAAGGGAGCAGGGCAGGTGGCCGGAGGCAATGTCCTGCCGGAGCTGAAGGCACAACAAGTATCTGTGAGAAGCAGAGGGAGAAAAAGGCCAGAGGAGAACAATTAGTTAAGATTGTAGCACTTAGAATCCTTAAAAGCTAATATCCCTTTGAAAACAATTATACAATATACAAGCATTCTTCATATCCATAGCAAAAACGGTTTTCTCTAAGAAGAAGCCTCACCTTGCTCCTTGGGCTCCTGAACTTACGGCTTATTTATAGAAACTCAGTCCAGAAGGCTGACTGTAAATTGGAATGGAAAATCTGAACTGCTGTTCTGATAAAAGTTTACAGTTACTGTTATAATAAAGAGTTGTGTGACTGAATTTCAATCACCTAAATTATCTCCTTGGATTTAAAACCTTAATAAAAATTAGCATGGCCCTCAAAAGTTGTAAAGATAAATGAAATTTTTAAAATAACTGCAGTCTTAATCATTTGCCAAAAAACCTAAGGTTATATCCCTCTTATCATCGCTACCCATTTCATATTGATTTCTCTTTTTCCTAAAATACCTTTAGCAACAATTATAAGTAAATCTCTACTTTGAAGCCCTTACTTGTCCACTTACTCCATCTGAAGAGGCAGCTAGCTCAGTTCAGTAGAAAAAGCATGGACTTTGGAGCCAGGAAGAGCTGAATCTATGATGCCTAGTGCCAACTTAATTTACTCGTCTAAAGTGAATTTCTTACTTATAGGAAGAGAAGAACTTCACCTCCTTTTGAAAGTAAGAATGAAAATTAGATACTATAAATAAGATACCAGGCATCATGTCTGAGAATCAATAACTCAGGTGGCTATAATAATTATTGGCCATAGTAACAGGAGTGATTCTCATTCAATGTTCTAGGTGCTTACTCTATAGCAGTGGTTCTCAACTTTCCTAATGCTGCCACCCTTTACTACAGTTCCTCATGTTGTGGTGACCCCCAACCATAAAATTATTTTCGTTGCAACCGTAATTTCGCTACTGTTATGAATTGTAATGTAAATATCTGATATGCAGGATGTATTTTCATTATTACAAAGGGGTCACAACCTACAGTTTGAGAACCATAAAGAATTTCTGTTTTCCTCTAAGTAATATGCAGAAACATGGAATTTTATAGTCTATGGTGATTTTTTTCTTTACAGCCCCACTACCAATTCCTTTAGGTGACATTTTAAAACTTGATTTCTACTCTCAAATTTCACCACTTCATACAGCCACCAGCCACCCCTCTGACATCAAGAATGGGGCCCTCATTCTTGAAGATCTTCTGGAAATTGCCATTCTTGTTGGTGCTTGGTCACCTTCTTCCTGTGGTCATTTCTGCCTGGCCTGAGTTTGGGGTCTGAATCTTCTTCCTGCTCTCTATCTGACATCATCACATGTGAAGTACGGGCCTCTGGTCCAAGCTTCGTTGTTGTAGGGTCAGGGAGCACAACTCAGTTCACAGCTCCAGGTCAGTTCAGTTGTACCTGCCTTACCACCCAGATCTAACACCAGGCAGGGCAGGGACTCACCACAGTCCCCCAGTTAGCAGAGGACTTGCTGTATGGCAAATACTAAATTTTCTGAGACAACAGACATCTTCTCACTATACTACAGGTAGGTACTTTTATGTATTGCAGGAACTCTCTTTTTAAGGAGGATTATATGCTTTCTTGACCCCTAGAACAACATGAGCGTAAGTGTGCTTACTGTAGACAACTAAATCTTAAACTATGGCACCAGGTTATCCTTAAAATCTTTAATCAGTAATAGTGCTAGTTCTCCACATTTTCTGATACTTTTACAACCTAAATACAAAGATTCCATCTTGCTGCTTCTTTTTATATTACTTTTCACATTGGTCTTTTCCTGTTTCTAAAGACTAAATCCAAACCTTTATCTTCAAACAAAAATGGCAAGAGCTTCTTGAATTTCCCAACTCCATCTTTTTCACATGGCACTATGAAACATTCTTCAAAAATTAAAATTACTCCAAGTAAGTCTCCTTGACCTCCTCAAAACCTTTGCCTTTTAAATGTTAACTCAAGTCATAGAGATTTCAACCATGACATTGAAGCTGCCAAGGCCACAAGTTTAGGCAGGAGGCTAGTCTCAGGCTACATCACTAAAGCCTTTAGTGAGCTCTGAAGACTATATTGTTCCTTCCACTACAGACAGGCAGACTGTTCAAGCCCCATTTAGGTAGAAAACCAAAGCACTTACTGATGCTATAAACTTGTAGTAACTAAGAGATTATCATCCCCCAAACAAATTACGGCAGTAAGTCTATGTAGAGAAAGGATGCTGGGTCACAAAGCCTCAATTACACACACTGTTCAAAGGTACTCCAGGTGCCCCTGCAGTGAAGCTCTGGTCCCACACATGCCGACCAGTCAGGTTTTATGCTCCAGGCAGCTCACTGTGCAGTTACAAAAGCTACTATTTATTATTTACTAGCTGAAGCTAATTCAATCAGAGCTTAATTAGTACATTCCTATTCAGCAACAAGTAGTAAAGAAAGAGAAAGACAGGCCTGGCATTTATCTAATATTAAAAGGAAATCTCTATCATTCCTGTTTCACATGGTCATCGTGCACTCTTTTAAGCTCTTCAAGGACGTGATGTCTGAAAACAAAACTGGCCTCAAAGAGCATCAAAGACACAGGAACCAAACATAAGCAGAGTCTTTCCCTAAGACCCTCTAGTTTGCTAAAAGTATATACCCTATACACAAAGTTGTTCTTGGCCATATGAACAGCCTTTTAAAAATACTGTATATAAAAATCACCCTTACAAAAAAACAGAAAGAAAATACTTTTTAGGCTTACTCTTGCCAAAGCTAAGAAATCCTATCACTGGTACCCAATCTAATAGGGCTAAGATTTCAAGGTGTTTATTTATTCACAAAGCTCCTTGATTACCATTCAAATAAATACTCAAAATCAGTAGATATTCTCTTGCTTCTAAACAGAATCCTTCGTTTGCAATTTAAGTGTATATTCTTATAGCCTACACAATCTCAGAGGAGGCATAAATAAAATAGTTATTGACTCTACATGAAAAAGCTTACTTTGATAGTTGGGTGGTGTTGGTGAGGTCAGAGGGAACAAAGAAATTACTAGTTCAATTGGCTTTTAAAAATAATTTCATTTTTCTAACTTCATATCATCTTGGTAATATGAGACCAGTACATAGGCACATGAGTTATGCAATAAAAATAGTATTAAAATCTTAAATATTAAATAAATATCAGTGACTTTAAAGTATAACACAGGAAACAAAATTGCCAAAAATATTGTTTTTTAAATTTTCATTACTAAAATATAAATAAAGAAGTTAAAGAAAGTGAATAAAATTTTTGAAACTGGCAACATTTCAAACTAATTGAGAGTACCCATTTCCAAGGAAATTTCTCAAACTTAACTTACAAAGAATTGTCTTGCTTTTTAATCCTGAAATTACTGCTATGCTCCCAGGACATAGAAATAAATAAGAGCTATCAGGAAAGGTCCATTGAAAAATGCAAATATAAAATACCTGGTGATATCTTCAGTCAATTGAGAAGGATCAGGAGGATAAAACTTCACATTAAAAGTGAACAGCCAGGGAAGATCTGCAATTATTAAACATCACGATTATTTATCCATTTGACAGAATGACCATTTTGATGAAATTTAAGATCATTATTTAAACAGTACAGACTTAATCTCACTATAAGTCAATGGGCAAAATTTTATTTTTTTATTTAAAAAATTATAAAACAAACAGAATAAAAAATAAAATAGATATCAATTATATAAATTAATCTACCATAGTATTAAGTTCACTTTCTTAGTACTTCAATAAATGTTTTATATGGTGATCTATTAGGCAAAAATTTTAATATGACCACCATCTAATAGTTCTGAGATAAGATTTATTTTGACCATAGGATTTCCAGTTGCCAAATAGTCTCTGCCTTTTAAAAAAAGTGTTTCAGGATTTCACCATTGTTAGGAGAAAAGGGAATAAAGATCAATTGATCATAATGGCTACTCAGGAAATTACTAATGGGCTATTTGAAGAAGTGTGAGAGAGATCCCAGGGAGGGAAGGTATGGTAAAACTTCACAGTACTTTAAGACAGTAAAATTGTTTCCAGGTTTTATAGAGTAGATGTAAGTATACTCATATGCTACATAGAACATATATTTGCTGTACTGAGCCATAAAGAATGAATGTATCAAACAAACCTGTCATACATGACTTAGTAAAAGTTAAAACCTTACTATTTATATATTAATATTTAACTGATTTTGTTATATATCATGCTTTAAATAGCTTAAAATAATAAAACTACAGGGGAAAAGGCAGGTATTATTCTCCCAAAGGATTTATGTAATTTCACTAAACTGAATTTACAGTTCGGTTCATAGTTCACAGTAATTTTAAATTAAAGTAAAAAAAAAGTGGCATATTTAAGTTATTCCATTCTATACACATTTGCAAACCTTATCAGATCTTTAATTTACAGACTTAGAAAAATTTCCTAAATCCCATCTCCTCCTTCAATGTGTCATTTTTGTCTTTTTTCTTCTGTTCAGCCCACTTCCTGGTCTCTACCTCAACAGTCAACAAATATTTACTGAATGGCTACTGTGCACATACATGCACTCTGGCTGGATTTTGACTCAATACATCACTAGTCTACTAATAAAGTCATCCTGCTAAACTTACATGGTTTTCAGTTCTGTTTTACACATTTAAAAACTTAACAATGGGATACAGGATTCTCCTGATTATCATGAAGTATGTTTCTTGGCCTCTAGCATCATGCTAACTACATCAAATATCTATGCATTATATATACTACGTACTTCTTCGAGGTGACTGCTAATCCACAATCAAGCAAAGTCATCACAGGATTATCATTTCTTAATGGCTCCTGGTTTATTTGTTTTTTAGGTATTAACACTAGTACATGCTTGCCTGGATATGCCTACAGGAATAAATTTCTATCTAACCAAATGCCTGTAGTTAGGATGTATTTTCAAACCTAAAAGCTGTTGAAATGTACCAATAAGCTTTTTTCAATTAACAAATAAAACTTGTACATATCTTTGGTATACAATGAGATGTTTTAAAACATGTATTCATTCTAGAATGGCTAAATCAAGCTAATTAACATATATATTACATCTCACTGTTTTTTGGTAAGAACAATTAAATCTACTCCTAATGATTTTTGAGTTTAATTTTTAATTTAATTATATATTGTTATCATCTAATTTTTATCCAGCTATATATAAACAGTCCTTCTAGCTATGGATAGTTTATATATTAATCACATGCAACCCTTAGATGTTCCAAGTCTTATTTATGTAAGTTTGAGAAAATATTCTAAAGGCAAATTTTAAACAGGAACCATTACATTGCTGGTAAACCTAAATAAATCAAACAATTAATACTTATCTTTACTAATTGTCTACTAACTGAAAAATACAATAAAGTCATAACAGAGAGAAAAGGCTAAGACGGAATGGGAAGTTTTTTGGTCCATCTCAACACAAGCAGAAAGTAAGAGGTGAACAGCTAAAACTTCATTTCCTCAGCCTGTGTTCACGACAGGGACAATATACGATGCCATTTAAAGAACTGGCTCCAAGAGTTTTAAAAAGTCTAATCCTATTTGTTGCTGTTACTCCATCTTGCCAAACCACAAGGGCAAAAGTACTGAAATAACTCTTAGAAAACAAAAACTTCACAAATAATCAAACATGAGAACATGACTCATAACCAGCAAAATTTCGCCTTCCAAAGTTAACAAATGTCCATGACTCTGAAGTGAGTGGCACATAAAAATAATCCAACAAGAACCAAAACAAAACCATAGGGAACACTTCAATGAAACATCAATCATATGTTAGAAGTTGCCCTGTTCTTTCTATGTTTGGGTCAGTTGGCAGGTCTGGTTTCAGAGAAAGCATAAGAACCAAGGATCTGCATCTTTTTCAACTCATGCACTTTGGAAAGCTTTTCAAAAAACAACTATAGAAGGGACAATGGAAAAAGTTCTGGAGCTTTCTGGTACAGTTTCTCCCATAATGTAAGGATAATTTATCTGTATCTACTTATTCCTTTTCTTTATTTCCCCCTTTTCCATTAGGAGGCAAATATAAACACCAAGATAACTGCAAAAGAGAAAATGCTGGAAAGTTAGAAGCAATAATAATCAAGGGACAGGGTGACCAACCATGTCACACTACCTGGACTATTCCAGCATTATCAAAAGTCCCATAGCCTGAGAAACCCCTCAGTCCTGAGCTGATCACGCTAACAAAGACTTTTTTTTTAAATGAAAAGTAAGATGAGTCTACAAGGAAAGGAAATGGAAAAAAATAAGGTATATGCTCAGAATAAAAGGAGAGTAGAGAAGGAAAGAAATGACAGAACAGACTACCAAAAAGAGAAATAACTTGAAAGAGACAGGAGAATAAATGCGGAGAGCCTAAAACAGGAGCCAGAAGACAGAGAAAAAGGACAAGAAGGGAACACATAGATTTGTACCCGCATTTTGAATTAAGGAGTAATAATTAAGTAGGGAAATAATCGACAAAGGCCATTTTGCAGGTTGGCACTTTGAGAAATGGTTTCTCTCTGGACAAGTCTGGAACCCACAGTATAGGGAGGCTGTTAGGAATTACCCAGTCTTCAGATTTCATTCTCCACACTAAGCTGCCTATGGCTGCCTGTCTCCTCTTCTTCGGTCATTCACAGACCCAAAAGTAAATTAAGTAGGCAAATCCCCATCAGAGATTTCTCTGTGGTAATAATGTTTCTTGGCACAGATACCACAGACAAGACATCCTAGAAAGGCAGAAGCTACAGCAGGACCTGACGCTGGTTAGAGTGGGACATTCAGGGATTCTATGAGAACATAAGAAAAGGACACGCAGACCTAACTCCAAACCCAGATTCAGAAAGGGAAGTGGCCTTTGATTGTGGAACCAACGAGGAGCTGAGACAGCAAAGATCTCAGAGAATCTCAAAGATTGTTTGGTTCTTCCTTACATCTACAAATAGCCTATCTATTATGTACCTCTGGGGCCAAAGATATGTTTATTAAGCTAATTACACACTTCCACCATGAAATAAACAAAGCAACAATATGGGTTTATTTTACGTAAGAAGTAAAACTTACAGGGGCGGCACCTGTGGCTCAGTGAGTAGGGTGCCAGCCCCATATACTGAGGGCGGTGGGTTCAAACCCGGCCCTGGCCAAACTGCAACAAAAAAATAGCCAGTTGTTGTGGCGGGTGCCTGTAGTCCCACCTACTCAGGAGGCTGAGGCAAGAAAATTGCCTAAGCCCAAGAGCTGGAGGTTGCTGTGAGCTGTGACATCACAGCACTTTACCGAGGGCAACAAAGTGAGACTCTGTCACTTAAAAAAAAAAAAAAAAAGAAGAAGAAGAAGTAAAATTTACAGAAAATGGCTTCTCATTCTTCCCCAGAAACAAAAAAAAAGGTCAGCTATTACTTCCTAGTGTAGACATTATGAAGGAACATTTAGGAATGTGAGTCTAGAACTTAGAGAAGTAGGTCTAGACTCTAAGACTCTAGGCTCTAAGCTACCGTCAGGTCCCGCTGTAGCTTCTGCCTTTCTAGGATGTCTTGTCTGTGGTATCTGTGCCAAGCACATTATTACCACAGACTCTTGAAAAGTAGGAGTCCCTTTTTGTATAAGTCAAGTACAAATAATTACAATTTTTCAAAAATATCATCACTATAATTAACTTCTGAGGTTGTATATATGCAAAATAGATTGGACCCCTCTATCACTACCTTATTACTCTAGTCTACATTCCTATAAAAGGTATTAACAGTGGAAATAGATTAACTCAAAAACCTCAAAGTATGATTAGTTATATACTCACTTCGCAGTTGTCTCTTTATTTTTTTTGCAGGATCTAGCCAGTTCTGTAGGAGGGGAAAAAAAGGTTAATGAACCCATAAGAAATATTCCAGAGACCAAAATAGAAGTTTACAGATCACGCACTTATTTAAGTGTGAACACGTTTTAATAAAGTCCTGTTTCAAAGCAGCTTTCACCTATAGCATTTCATTAGGCTAAGAATTGATTTGGTTTTGAGTGTGTTTGTACAGTGAGGTGTGTGTGTGTTATGTAAAATACTAAAACACTTTTAAGGTGGTTTTCATGGCCTCATTCTCTTGATCTGACATGAAACATTTGTCCAAATGATGAGACATAATATATCTACATAAAGCCTTTATTCTATAGTAGGACTGCCAGCAAATAGCTCCTACACTTACTGAAATGAGAGCTCTTCAGGGGAAGTAGTTAGTTCTCACTCATGAAGAATAAAATGAATGGAAAATTCTTGGCTAAAGGCGCAGAAGTGACCCAAGTGTCCATCATTCCATGAATGGATTAACAAGCTGTGCTTTGTGCATACCATGGAGTACTATTCAGCCATAAGAAAGGATGGAGACATTACATCTTTTGTGTTTACCTAGATAGAGCTGAAATACATTCTTCTTAGTAATGTATCTCAAGAATGGAGGAAAAAAAGTATCTAATGCACTCGGTACTAATATGAAACCAATATATAAACAACAACACAATTACATAAAAGAAAAAACACAAGTATAGTCTAGGAAAGGGGAGAGGAGATGGGAGAGGGTGATTGGCCTCTCACCTAATAGGTACAATGTGAGAATGTTCAGCACTCTCCTTGGCAAAGGGCTCAACTACAACTTGAACTTTACCTTAGAATTGAAAACAATGTAACATAAACATTTGCAACCTCATATTAATCTGAAATCTGAAATTAAAAGAAAACTTTTGGTTAAAGGTATATACACATTAGTCAAACACAGTTCTCAGCTCCTACAGCCAACTCCTCCTTCCCCTTAAGCCTTTTTTCTTGCCACTGTAGAATGCTAAGGAGAGGTAAGGTCAGACTGGAGACAGCATTTCCCTTCCTGGTCTCACCGCAACAGCCTTCTTTCTTTTTAACCTCATTCTAACTTGGAAGTCACAGTTATAAGGAACTCCGTTTCATTTTCCCCTCATTTTTGCCCTTTCAGAAAGCTAACATAAAAACATGCCAGAAGACCACTGTAATATCCTAAAGCAAAAAAGACCTTACCTGAACCATTAGGTGCAAACCATCAAGACATTAAATATTTGCCTTTAAAAGACATAAGCAAAGAACCCAACCAAAAAATCCTGTGTGTATAGATTTTTATTTATATTTTTATACTTCTCTCACTCTATCCTCAAATCATCACTAACATAGAACATTTTTTGTGATACAATAAACTGGTTTCTTTATGAGAAACCAGCTTTATTTATTCTGAGAAGTACCCAAAATAATGTAACATCTGTGCTTAAACAGAATTTTATTCAGATATATAAAGCAAATAATTAATACATCTATTGTTATATAGAAAACAACCTACTGTCTTAATATAGGGTAGCCAAAAGTTCATGTGCACATTATTTGCAGAGGAACTTTATGGCCACCCTGTATGTTAAAATGTTACAACAGAACAGTAGCTCACACTGTTAAAAACTAGTAACAATGGGATGCTTCATGGACCTCTTCCAGTTTTATAGTTTTACAGGGTTTTATAGTTTGAAACTATTCAAACCCACACTAAGGGCAGCAAAGGTCTAAGGTGAGCACGGCTCTTTTCTAACACTGGTCATGTTCAAATCTCTCAACAAAGAACTACCAGAGCCCAGTTTCACATTACTGGTGTCCCAGCCGCATGCAGCACTGACGTCAAGGGCAGGGGGAGGCTCTAATGGCACCTTCAGTGCTGTGCGAGGGAGTGGCTCTAATTCTCGCCTCAGAAGAGACCCTGGAATTTAGCTCCCGGGCCTTGCAGCTGCTGTCCCACCCAACAGCTGGTCCACAAATGGCCAAACGGCCGACTACCATGAGTGCACAGGAATGAGAAAAACACATCGTCTAACCTCTAGCCCAGACAGGTCTAAGAGGGGGGTAAATGAGGAAGGGTGAAATGGGGGACACTTTCATCTAAGGATATAACCACCACAGGAAGAAAAAACTGAGTCACAGACAACCAACTGGCACCAACTGGAAAGGGGGAGAACCTCACAACAGTAACACAGAGAAAGAAGAGAAAGGAGAGGAAACTGCTGGTTTTAAAGACAAACCCTTCCAACCCACCCCCCAGTTTTATTAAGCATGACCACTGGTGGAGGTGCCTGCCAAGAGCAACAGAGACCTTCCCAGGAGACGATGGGATCTGGTGACCCCAAGGACTAACCCTAGATCCCCGCCATCTGGTACTTTCTGGTCTTACATAAAACACCAGTTCCTATACACATTACCTGACAGTTTCTACAGGACCTGGAGAGACTCAGTAGAGCCCTACAGACCCTAAATTCAGATTCAGTTGTCATTCTTGAGCCACATTCCACAACATTGCTAGACAAAATACTGATGGCTGAAGTGGCTTCTCTCCTGATTCCCACCCTCATGCAAAGACTAAGGAAGCAGAGTGTGCTGATGTGATTGACAGCAGGAGATGCTACGCCTTCCATCCCCCTGCCTGGTGTGCCCTTTCCAACCACACTCACCGCCATACTGTAAGCTCCATTCCTGCCAAGGAATAAGGATGTTTTCCGCCTCTGCAGTACTATAATGTTGCAAGGTCTATTACTCGTATCATCCAGGGTACTCGGTGATTTTAGGCAACCAGTAAGTACTAAATTAATACCTGTTGACTGATTATCTGTCCAGTGCTTGCTGGATTCCTCTTCATGTTGTAGTCATCTTAAATGATCCCAAGTTATAATGTCTTCACTGGATTTATTTTTATTGGAATAATTATCTCTAATGAGTATTTACAAGGTGGTGGGTAGGGTATAATTCTTCTGCCTATCATCATAAATTCTTAAGTAAAATAAAATTAATTGAAATGACTTAAAACCAAATTAATAGATAAAAAACTTTCTAACAAAGTGTGTAATGAAAATAAACATCTTGGGTTGCCACTTGGTTTTGGAGAAGGCTGGGTAGACCAAGAAACAGACACCAAGAAACGATGGCAAACAACATCAGAGAACAAGAACAATGTGTGTGGGTACACAGGCACCTAGGCTCAACACCCCCGCTCACAATGGGAGGCATCATTACCAGTTTTAGACTTAAAGTTTGGCTGCTATAGCCACATACACAGACTTGGCAGTCAGCAGTGCATGGAGTCAAATTCTGGTTTTCTACTAACTCTGTGACTTGGGCACATTCTTTGGCTTCCTTAAGCCTCATTTCCTCAACTGCAAAAAGGGGATCACATTTACCTCATAGAGTAGTTCTTTGCCATCGGTATTTCATTCTAATATTCCTGAAGAGCAAATATATCTAATATATTTGGATCACATTTACCTCATAGAGTAGTTCTTTGCCATCGGTATTTCATTCTAATATTCCTGAAGAGCAAATACATGTGCAAAGTACCTTCCTCAGTGCCTTTAATACATTTAATAGATTTTTTCTATAATAAAACTAAATTAATTGATCACCTTTTTGTTTATATCCCTTCCTCACATGTTTTTTATTTCTAAAGGTGGTATGTTATATAAAGAATTTAACAATTTCATGAATATTCTCACACACAAAAAGTTAATAAATCAGACTTTACATTTATAAAATACAGTCACTATATTCATGGGCCCCCTTTCATTAGAGAAAACTGTCTGATGAAGGCAGCACTTTCTACAACGCTGTCTTACTGTGGTGAAGACTCTCCTTGGAAATGGAAACAGGACATAAATAACATGATGTCCCCTCATGAAAATAATTGCCAGTATGACTCACCTAAGTGCTTCTCTGTACAAAATTATCCACTGAGCTTTTCTAAATTTTGCCTAATGATAAGAATCCATCTGGCAAATTTATTAAAAGACAGATTTACTCATGGCCCACCTAGAACATCCTGCAACCTTCTCTAGGGTAGGAGCCCAAGTATGTCTATCTTTAGTGACAGCCCCAGGCAACTTAGGATGTGACAACACAGATCTCTGTTTCCCAAATGTTAAGGTATAAGCAACAATACAAAACTCAAGCAGAACGGAAACCCATATCAGATTTCAGTCAAATTTATCTTGGTTTACTAAAAAAATAAAATGAATCTCACCAGCTACTTAAGGAAAAGAACATTCCTTCACTCAATATGGTATCCCTCTCAACTTACCCTTCCAATGTAGGGGCCGAAATATGAATTCAGCGAAAATATGAACTCAGAAAATACAGAGTTCTGTAAGTTAACTACCCGAGGGACTATACCAAACTGGTCAACATACAGAGGTGGTCAACATAAGGATCGAAGTACTAATACATGCACGTGGTACATGTCTGGTCTAAGAAAATTAGGTCAACTTAAGGAGGTCATAGGTGTAAGGAGGTGGTCTACTATGGAGGTTCTACTGTATTTTTCTTCTGAACAAACATCAGATAAAATAAGAGACTAATACAAGTTATAAGGAATGCTATAATAGGCTTCCAAGGGAAGTAAACAAAAATTAAAATGTGGCCCTAGAATGTAAGTATCATCAATTACTTTTGAACATGAAATATGAAGGTGATGAACTCAAGTTGGAGAGAAAAATGCTACATCCTTACTTTCACTACCTTTTTTTTTTTAAGAAATGAGGCCTTGCTCCGTCTCTCTCAGACTATAGTGCAGTGGTATGACTATAGCTCACTGCAACCTCAAATTCCTGAGTTCAAGTGACCTTCTTCCTTCAATCTCCCAAGTAGCTTAGACTATAGGCATGTCACCCGGATAATTTTTACTTTTACTTTTTGTAGAAACAGGGTCTTGCTGTGTTGCCCACGCTGGTATTGAACTCCTGGCCTCATGCAATACTCGAACCTTGCTTCCCTCTGAAAGCAGTAGGATTATAGGCATACACCAACCATGCCCAACCTTCACTAACTTTTAAATAAAATTTAGCATTACCATCACTTACAAATGCAACAGAAAAAAGCCTGGTTACTATCTGAGGCACCTCTTAAGTCACCAGGAGAAATCAAAAATACTTCCATATGAAATGTTATTTATGCTAACCAATATTTTGAAATCACAATATTAGAATAGTTACTGATGATTAATATATTAATAAAAACATATACCTATTATTTTATCCCAAATTTTACATTGCCATTTTGAGACTGTAACTTAGTAACTGCAGCCCTGTGTACTTCATACCATCTTAAGAAGCAGTCTATAGAATTCATCTGGCCACCAAAGGAATCCAAGGCATAAAAAAGATGAGGCTTTTTCCTCTACCTTAAAAGCTTACAGAAATTTTTTTTAACTAAACAGCATAGCAAATAGCCACACTAGTATTGGTTAGAGAAGCTATTTAATCCTATTCTCTTACTACAAATTTGACAGTGCAACAATCTTGGTTAACATGCCTATAGTTGGTTAGACATGCCTATAGTCTAAGCTACTTGGGAGGTTGAAGGAAGAAAGTCACTTGAACTCAGGAATTTGAGGTTGCAGTGAGCTATAGTCATACCACTGCACTATAGTCTGAGAGAGACGGACATTTCCCTACAACATTTTCAATACAGGTTCTCAGAAAAAGCGTTAACAATGACTCTCAATTATCCTCTACAAACAGAAACACCTCAAAAAAGAAAGGTCAATAATGAACCATAGTGCTACTTATTCATAATATTCACAGGATGCCAGAGGTGTTAGGAAGAACCTCAGAATATATGGTTCACATTTCAGGAAGAATGGGATTGGCCTAACTCTTACCTACTTTGAATATTTGAACACTTCCGATGGCCACAAACCACATGGGGTTATCAGATCCCCATATTCCGCTGGCTTCTGTGATATTTCAAACTCCTGTAATTCTCTTGGCTACCTCAAAAGAACATTTTATCCACTGCATCAATACTTCTCAAACTCTAAAAATGTATATGAATCACCTAAAGTTCTAGTCAAAATGCAGACTGTTTCAGCAGGACTAAGGTAAGAGCCTGAAGTTCATTTTTTCTAACAAGTTTCTATGTCAGGCGTCCTCAAACTACAGCCCGTGGGCCACATGCAACCCACCTAGGACATTTATCCGGCCCGCCGGGTCCTGCTTAGCAGCTGACTCGTCCCAGGGCCCACAGTCTGGCCCTCCAACGGTCTGAGGGACAGTGAACTGACCCCTTTTTAAAAAGTTTGAGGACCCCTGCTCTATGTGGGGCTAACATTGCTAGTCCTTGGACCTCCCTTTGTAGTACAGCCCTAGGTTTCTTTTTATGTAGAAACTCCCATCTTTTTCTGAAAGCCAAATGTAGAATGACATTTTTTAAGTGCTACTGGCTTGTCAGCCTACACTGAGCAAACATTCTAATTGTTTTTAGCTTCCTGCAGAAAAACATGGCAGGGCATAATTTCCATCCACATTCCATATCTAAGTCTTTCTCTGGACACCTCCTAGCACAATGCAGTTCTACTAAAGAATAACAAGACCCAACTGTTATTCAAAGAATGCCAAGACACCCCCCTCCCCCAGTCTTTTTATTCCTCAAACCACTCTCACCTAACAGAAAAGAAACCACAGTCATCAACCCACAGCATCCTATTAGCAGGCTGAGTGTATGTTTGCCCCAGTAAGGCCCTAACTATACTAACCATGAATAACAACTCAAGATAAATTCTAGTGCTGACAAAGAGTCTCTGCCAAACAAAACTTTAGTCAGGCTCTTCTGAATCCTCTACTCACTTAGGTCTCAACTTTTAGACTTCCTTGTCCATCTATGAACTATCCAATTTTAGCAAGAATCTTGCTAATAAGCTGGCTTAGCCAGAATCCCCCCCACCCCACCCCATTATCTGATCACCTCAATATCTGATCAGATTCTTTCCTCTCCACCAGCTCCCAGGTGATGTCAGATCACTCTGCTTTAAGCAAGAATCCCATAAGGTCAGTTTAGCTGAACCCCCCAAAGTCCCCTTGACATTTTCTCTCAGTAATTTTCTATCCACTGACCCCCTTTCCAATCTTTCTTATCTATTGGAAAACTCCACTGCAGTGGTCCCTGTTCCTATCACAATAGTCCTGAATAAAACTGCCTCCTGTTTTAACAAGAGTTAGGACAATTTTTTTAAAACAGTTTCTTTCATCAAAAAGTCATCTCTCTCATCTAATTCCCCTTCAAGCTGGACCCTAAGATCCCAGAGTTAGAATTTTTCCCCAATGCCTAGCCACACTTTCCTCATTTGCTTCTGGTGAGCTCCAATTTGGCCAGGTGAGAGAAATAATAACAAATTCAACTCAACTCACACTGTATTACCAAATTTTAGTTTTGTCTAAAATCTACATTTTCATATAGGAATTTACAGCACTGAAACAGATCCCCTTTAATATGCCTTTGACTAAATTAGGGGTAATGGAACTCCACCATAATGCTGGCGTTAGGAGAAAAGTTACAGGCGTTGTATCATTATATCACAGTGAAACATTCATTATACATCTGGGAGAATTTGGGATTATAAAGTTTAACCAGATTAAACAGAATTTTATTAAAGCATAGTCTACATAGACAGTTTAATATCTGAGTTTTCAGTTATGGGCTTGAGGGTGTGGTCTGGCTATTAGACAACTGCTTCAGCTAATTTTCATAGTTAGCTATGAATATCAACTACATTCTTAACAAGCTTCTCTCTTCAATACAGCTTGCAGCAAAATGACAGTATAATGCCTGGGCCAAATGCCAAATTCTATTAACATCAAAAATTCACAACAATGTCTTTCCCTTTAAAGAGCATCCAAACCCTTAGTGACAGTTTCATTTAGACATGAACACAGAACTATTTGGACTTGGAACTCTATACGTAAAAGAAAAACATGTTGCTGGATTCCACATACTTTTAACAAGATTTTCCATAGTATAGTTTACATAAGAGCTCTCAACCAGACATTAAAAAGTTCTAACACTAACAATGACAGGTTTTCATACTCAGAATGAACTGAAAAAGCTTCCAACTCAATGTCTCGACCACGAGAGATACATTACTATACTAACACCAAAAAAGAGTTTAAATTTTCTCTCCATGAAAAATTTCCATACAAATAATCGTGGCTTTGCTTCACCCTCACTTTATAGTAAGTTGAAATAAGTATCAAAATTTCCATAAATACAGATAATATTCAGCATGAGAAAAAAAGCTCATACTCTTGTATCTCACTGTTGCAATTACAAAGGTTTCAAGCAAAGCAGGACTGATTAAGCCAAGTAAGTATGTATAATAGTAACAAATCTGTGCAGAAAAAAACAGGATTATTATACAAATCTATATTGAAAGAGTAAGAATTCTTTTGCCTAGATTTCTTGAGGATTAGATTCTGTCTATATAAATAGAAATTTTTTAAATTGCACAATACAGAAGTTATAAAAGCAAATTACATGAATAAACATACTGCAAATTATTATCTGAGCATTCATGTCCTGAAAAATTTGTCCCAGAAAGGACAAAATTTTATTCCCCAAAATTTTTGAGTTAAAGCCTAGATACAAATTGTGTGCCTAATTTCAAAAGTTTTTCATCTCACATTTCCTAAGAGAAACTAGGAAGTATAATAAGGAATTACTAATTCTTATTTAGCCTCAGCATCCTTTTGTCAAGAAAGCTATGGTAAATCCAGACAAACCTATCCTTATGTTAATATCTTCTGCCTTAATGACCTCAACCTCTCCTTGACTTCAGCCATCCCCTTCCTGTCCACACCTCAGGCGGCGTCATCACATAGTTTTCAGATATCATTATTTCTTTTCCTATGATTCCTACCCACTAACTCCCATTGTGCCTGCTCCTCCGCACCTCTGGACTTCCATCCCTTGGCCCAGCTATTTTCTCCCACTCTGTCAGCCTGTTTCAGCTTCAATTACTTTCCTTCCTGAGACCTTCTGAATAATGAGCTTGATACAGTCCATCAGTACCTCTGGTTTTCTCAATCCTTTGTCCTCTTATTATTATATAACTACCATGAACATAGCCAAGAGGGACCTTTCTAATACTCCATTTCTCCGCTATTATACCCAGGTTATTGATGGCAATTAGAGAAAAACACACAAATCAATTCTACTGCCATCATAATTTTATGATCACCAATCTCAGCAAAACTGTCAACAGCAATCCAATGATAGGCCATGATTGGCTGCCTTTCTTGGTCTGACTGCTACCCTACTCACTCTTAAGCAGATGGTTTTAACCTCTATTTCATAGAGATTTTAGGCTGCACTCTACTCAACTCAAGATTTTTTATTTAACAACTGCCCCACCTTTTATGCTGTTTCTTATAGGCTCTAGATAAGGTCGTCCTCTTTATTCAAGACACTAGAACCTTCTGTCATTGTCACTCTCCTCTGTCTTCAACTATATTCTTTTCTTGGACTTCCTCATAGCCAAAGTCAAAGCTATTTCCATTGAAGCAAATCTGCCAACCCCAAAATCCTTAGTAAACTCTTTGTACTTTCCAACATGATAGTCACATGATGCTACTTAAATTAGTTATAATAAATAAAATCTAAGTTTACTTCCTCAGTCACACTAGCATATTTCCAGTAGTCGATAGGCATATGAGGCTTACGACCACCATACTGGACAGGGCAGGTCTAGAATGCGCCCATCATCAGAAAAACTTCTATTGGAAGTGCTAGTCTAGGCTCGGCGCCTGTGGCTCAAGCGGCTAAGGCGCCAGCCACATACACCTAAGGTGGCAGGTTCGAATCCCCAGCCTGGGCCCGCCAAACAACGATGGCTGCAACCAAAAAATGGCCAGGCGTTGTGGCAGGCGCCTGTAGTCCCAGCTATTTGGGTTGAGCCCAGGAGTTGGAGGTTGTTGTGAGCGTGATGCCATGGCACTCTACCCAGGGGGATAGCTTGAGGCTCCGTCTCAAAAAAAAATAAAGTGCTAGTCTACATCCCCTAGTATCACCCCTCTTATCTGTTCTTCCCTGCATGGCCAGGCTCCCTGAAATAATACTTTACACTGCTGCTCAAATTCTTTACCATTAATTTTCTTTAGCCTTCACCTACTCCCAGACCCCCAAACATCATCTAGCCAAAGGCCTGCAAACATAGCCACCTTGGCAAAATGAAAATTAAATTTGCTCTATGCCAGCAGTTCTCAATCTGTGGGTTGCAACCCACAGGAACTATACCATGTTTCCCTGAAAATAAGACACTGTCTTATATTTATTTTTTCTCAAGAAGACACACTAGGGCTTATTTTCAGGGAGTGTCTTATTTTTAGTAAGTATAATACAACAATCTACATTTATTCAAGTATAGTTAAGTCATCTTCTTCTGGAACCTGACAGGGGGTGCCAACCTTGTTGGTGGGGCTGGCGCTATTGACGTGTGAACTCCTTTCCCCTAGCCTTTTGCACGTGCGCAAGAGGATGCCTGCTACCATGGTTACCACACACGCACCTGCACAAGTGCAAATGGCTGGGAGAAAGGAGCTGTGGCAGATAAAAGGTATTCCAGTCTTCCTTACTGCTCCGCACCGAAATGCATGGCATGGCTATGCAGATAAGCTGCATAGCCACACCCATCACTGGGTCTTATTATAGGGTTGGGCTTATATTTAACAAATGCATAGAAATCCTGCTAGGGCTTATTTTGGGGGTAGGTCTTATTTTTGGGGAAACACAGTATTAAAGGCTTGTGGCACTAGGAAGGATGAGAACCACTGCTCTATGCTAACCTACCCCAAACTGCTGCTCCTCATCCAAGGTCCTTGTAAAAAAAATGTCTCTAACAAATGCCACAGCTTCATGACCCTGGCAGCTGGAACTTACCTTCAACCCCTCCCTCACCCTCATCCCTCAGAGCTGCTCATTCATAAAGCCCTAAAGATAATTCCTGCACAGCATCTCTGTCTCTTCCTCTTCACCCCTGATACCACTTGCCCTGGTATTCATCACCTCTGGGCTAGACAACTACAATCATCTCCTGACTGCTCTGGCTCTGGTCTCAGCCACCTACATAATCTCTCTTGAAATCAAGGAGGGGTTCTTTCTCAAATGCAAATTTGATCATATCACTTCATATTAAAATTTAGATTCCTTAGCATGAGATACAAAATCTTCCAAAGAATGATCTCAGGCATCTTTCCAGTAGCATTCCCAGTACCTCCATCAGCATTCCCCACAGAGTCACCCCAAATCAACCCATGACTCCAGCTGAAACAGAGCACTTGCTGAGAAAACACCACTTCAAGACAGTCACCAACTCCTCCTTCCAATATGCTTGTGACTCATAGGTCTTTCCCATAGGAGACCCTAGAACTGCCCCTCCTCCAGCCCTGCCAGACAGCCTGAAATGCCTCACACACAACATGATGACCCATGCTGGAGCCACTGCTTCTCTTATACAAAGTATGTTAGTCAGAATTCTCAGTTCAATGTCAACATTAAACTGCTCTTCTGCTTTCCAAAATTCATATGTCTGACTTTATATAATATAAAATATTCATACCACAGGTCCTCGTCAGGTAGTATTATAAATCTTAGAAATATCTCCTATGTAGTCCCTAATTAATGCCTATCTGATATTTAGGACAGGCTACATTAACCTGTATTGCTGAACTGAGTTAGATTACTGGAAGGCTATATACTTAATACTATTAACCCGACCAAACAGTCGATCTGTTTGCTGCCCCAACATGACTGAGAGATGTAAAATCCCATATCCCTCTTGGTGACACAGCCCCAATATGCAAGTTAAATAGTGATGGCACTATTTTGTAACTGGAAAGGCAGGAACCATAGCGTGCCCAGTGAATATAAGCTCTAATATATATCTGGGCGGAGGGGTATGTTTGGGAAGAATGGAGGTAGGAGAGAGAAACAGATTCCTAACGGAAAATCTGTCTTCTGACACAAAGAAGTTCCCTTTGAGCAGCACTGTCACAGGATCATTATCAGTAAGGTAGCCTGCCCCCTAAAATTCATTGACATCATAATAGAAACATCAACTGTGAAACTCATACCAGGAACTTAGCCCACATATCCTTCAATACTCTGTATGTAAAGTCTTGCAAAATGACTTTCAGAATTTAATAACATGAAAAATTCCTCTGAGGAAAGATGGTACACTTCCACTTTTCCAGCTATGGTGGCTATGAAACAGTGGGCCCATTTTTATCTTAACTGACAAAAAGTTCACAACTATTGCATTTTCCCTAAAATCTATTTTTTTCTACCTGGTCTTTCCTGCTTTGAATCTTATCTCTAATGTTTACTGCCTCGGGTTAATTGTTTAACTTCTCTACGCCTCGTATTTCTTTTTTTTTTTTTTT
>NW_003852397.1:25328463-25377848 GCF_000181295.1 Otolemur garnettii
GAAACTAATTTAAACCTTTTTATTTGAAAGCTATAACCTAATAACAACCTAAGGATATGGGGAGGGGGAGGGAGGGGGGAGAGGGGGGAGGGAGAGGGATACGCCTCGTATTTCTACATTCCTAAAGTGTGGCTGATATTCCCTACCTTGCAGGCCACTCAGAGAATGGCTATGAGACAACTCGCAAAGGTGCTGAGAATGCCAGAACAATGAGCTATTAATAGCAACTTCTATTTTAGCGGAAATGTCTTTATGGTAAAAGCCACCTCTGACTCTTTTAAAAAGTGGTAAATGATAAGTAACTATGTCTAGTTACAAGCCTCAACTCAACATATATTACAATATTCCCATCAGGAAATAAAAGCATCTCCTGCACCATGCACTGTTGAGATGGATTATTCCTATAGCATTTTCCACACTAGCTACCATTCTTTAAGACACATCCCAAATTAAATTCATTTGTTTAGTTATTCTTTCCACAAGTTACTTGACCTAAAATTCAACATGTCTGAAACTACTATACTCATGATATCCGTTTCCACCTCTCACCAAGTCTTCCTCTTCTCACTGAACACTTGCATCTATCCAGAAACCAGGCTTTACTTATTCTTGGTATCTGCCATGATTCCTAATCAACTATTAGATTGATTCTGCCTCCTTCCTAAGTCTGTCTTACTCACTTTTTTATTTGCACAGCCACAACCTTAATCAAAGCCGTGTCTGTGCTCTGG
The DNA here is from genome assembly GCF_000181295.1 of Otolemur garnettii. Classification (NCBI taxonomy): domain Eukaryota; kingdom Metazoa; phylum Chordata; class Mammalia; order Primates; family Galagidae; genus Otolemur; species Otolemur garnettii. Next base: position 25,329,195 of record NW_003852397.1, read on the forward strand.
GAAAGCACCCTTGCCTAAATCTCCTCTCATCCCATTCCTACTATCAGCCAAAGTGACCTTTTTAAAGGTGAAACTGGTCACCTCACATCCCCGCTTCACAATGGCTTACCATCTTTCTTAGGAAAAAGGAAATTACCCCATGTGATCTGACTTCTATTAACACCCAGCCCTAGCCTATGCTAGTGTCATCCTCCCCGCACTAACCACACAGGGCTTATTTCCAATTTTCAAGTAGACAGCTGCTCTTGCCTCAGGGCCCCGGGTCTGCACATCACATGTTCCATTACCCAGCCAAATTCCACTCATACTTTAGGTCTCTGCTTAACCAATATTCCCTTGTAAGAAGAGTCTTCCTGTTAGTGTCCTGACTTTTTCCTGTAGTGCAGTAATCAAAACTGAATAAATGGGTAATTAGTTTTTCACTTTGTCTCCTCAACTAGAACATACGCAGAGACATCTACGAGGTTGGGGGCCACACCTTCATTATTTACTGTTAGATTCACAGAAGTTAGTACCCTGCTTTGCACACAGGCAATTTTTTTCAATTGTGGCAAAAAACACATAAAATCTGCCTTTTTTACCCATTTGTTAATGTACAGTTCAGCAGTGTTAACTATATGCCCGTTATTGCACAACAGATCTCTAAAACTTTTTCATCTCACAAAACTGAAATCCATAAAAAAAAATTCCCCATTTTCCCTTCCCCAAGCCCTGGGCAACCACAATTCTATTCTGTTCCCACAAGTCTGACTCTTTAGATGCCTCATTAAATGGAATCATACAGTGTTTGTGTTTGAGTGATTAACTTACACCACTTAACAAGATGTCTTCTAGGTTTATCTGACAGGATTCCTTTGTTTTTAAGGCTGAATACTACTCCACTGTATGTATAAACCACATTTCCTTTATCCATTCATCACCGATGGACATTTAGTGTACTTCTACCTCTTCACTATTAGGAATAATGCTGCAATGAATGGGAGTGTCCAAATGCCACTTATCTCTTCAAGATCTTGTTTTCTGTCCTTCCGAATATATACTGAGAAGTAGAGCTGCTGTATCATGTAATAGTTCTACTTTTAATTTTTTACAGAACCTCTACACTGTTTTCCATAGCAGCTGTGCTATTTTACATTCCCATCCATGCTGCACAAAGGTTCCAATTTCAGTGACATTTGTTATTTTCCTTTTTTATGACAGTGACCATCCTTATGGAGGCAGGCTGGTACACAGGTAACAAACACTAATTAGTGCCGGATATACTGAGGCTACAAAAAACAAGGCATGGTCTCTACCCTTACAGAGTTCATACAGTAACAGGAAGAAAAAGTAACACACCAATAAGGTCTGCACTAAATGTGCAGAAGACAGAGGAAACTGCCACCTCCCCTCTATAGTAGGGAAGGATATGGGTCTCAGATTCAGATGTAAGATACGGATTAGACACATATATTGGGAGTTATCAAAATAAAAAATAGTAAATCCTACTTTCTAAATACCACTCACTCTTTCTTATGCAAAACTAGTATTTCAGAAATACAAGACTGCTTAATGCAGCTTATCCTATTAGTCCACATATTTTACAACATACTGAATTGTATCCCTAGTTTACTAAGATTAAATGCTCATATGAATCTATCAGTATGTAATCTCAAGAAAAGTAGGGAATAACAGGCAAATTCCCACCAGCATTGTCTTTTGCAGCTGTGAGGGCCAAGGGAAGAGCACATGCTTAGAGACATTATTAAGGCCACCTTATAATTTATAGCCTTAAAAAAATGCCTGGTTAGTCACATACATTATTGCTTCTGAGAAGAGGTTGTAAACACAGATCTAATGAGAATACTCACTATTCAGCAGGCAGGCATGCAATTTACAATCATCTTTAGTCTAAACATGGAATTAAACCACGCACTAGATATCAAGAATTTAAGCAAGTTGAGAAAATGTAATGTAATTACCACCCTCAATCCCCTGTATTTCATTAGTGGGACACATAAATACAAACAATGATGTCATGTAGGCAAATCAAATACAGTCATGTTCCTCCACTGACTGCTCTGTTCTACTGACTGTGTTTTGAATGTTAGTTCTTGGGTAACAATCCCTTTCACTGTGGCCACGTGCTCTGGTATCCTCGCAATGGGCCTCCTTCCCCACCTTTCAGGCATGTAGGTGATTGCACAACGTGAGCTGGTCTGACCAGCCTCTATCTTTAGTACCAAAAAGTCAGACTGAGTGAGAACCAAAAGTGATTGAGACAATACAATACCATTTTTAAAACTCTATGTTGTCTTTATGTCAGAACACCAATTTTCAATAATGACATTCCATTGTATCGGTTCATGATGTAAGTGAAACACCAATGTCATAAAGTTTCAGAGTCAATTAATGACCTAGTACACGGTAGGGGGTGGGGGAAGGGGAGAGTAGAGAGAGAGAGAAGAAGGAAGGGGGTGAGAGAAAAGAAAAGCAGAGGGAGGGGAGGAGGTGGGGGGGTCTCGGTGTGTGACACACCTTTTGGGTGCAAGACACAATTATAAGAGGGACTTTACCTAACAAATGCAATCAGTATAACCTGGTTTCTTGTACTCTCAATGAATCCTCAACAATAAAAAAAAAAATTAAAGAAAGAAAGTTTCAGGGTCATTCTCTCTACACAAGACAATTTTTCAGTATTTATCCAATTCCTATAGTGAAGTCTTAATAACACATAAGTTATTGTAAAGCTAAATTGTATACTGAGATAATCTGGTTAAGAAAAAATATACTGTGTTCTAAAAAGATGCAAATAAACTGGAAATCACTTACTTTCTGCTCGGGAGTTTCCTGAAACATCAGTCCAAAGTAGTCCTTCTCCAGGAGATTGAGGTGTTCACAGACTTTGTCAAATAACACTTGTCCCTTAGCGTGTTTCTGGAGGAAAAAAAGAGCATTTTTACTTTTCCAGCACTAAGATTCCATATGTACTATATATAAAGGATAGCACATCAGATACATAACTTACTATAAATGAACATAAAACATTTATTTTCTAACAATATGAAAGTGAATCATCATCTTTTCCCCTGTACTAAGAGACAAAATGCTAGCAGTTCATGTTTATTTTAAAAATAGTATAAAAATATGTTCAGACTGCTTCCCTTAATTCTTTGAGGTGGCTCATGACATATCTACAAGGCATACGCCCCAGGAAAATCATTCAGCCCTATCATTCAATATAGCCTAACATACTTTATCCCATCAATAATCGGGTTTGATTTTTCTTCCACCATATTTGTAGAACAGAATTTTTTTTTTTTTGTTACAAGCTACCCTTCTATTTATAATTTTCTGGGGAATGATTTGGTATTCATTCTTTAGGATAAACTTTTAAAATACAAGATAACAGAACTGGGACAATAAGTCAACTGCCTCTAAGGACTTAACATATTGTTGCCTTTAGTAGATTTTTTTTTTCATTAAGAAGCCGCTGTGAACAAAAATGTAAAAGCCTTTTGACAGCCATAGAAGAAAAGCTCATTGTCTAATCAATGGCAAAACATAATCAAAGTGGTGACTCATTTCCAATTAAGATGCACACCCCTGAAACACCCCAATTGAGAGGTCAGGTCGACACACGCCTCCTCCCCAGATGATATAAGCCACCACGGGGCTGCTAGTGACAAAGGAACAACCCACCAGACTTTTCCGATCTCAAAATGAATTCCCTGTCGATGTCAACCTGTGAACTTGTTGGTTCATTCACTGCGTGGAAAATTAATGTCCTTCACACATAGGAGAACCTGGTACTTTATTATTAAGCCTGTTATAGCAACATCTCTAGACAGAACAGAACTGCATCAAAGTGTAAAGGGAAAAAGAAACCCAAAGAGATTACATCATTTCAATATAATAGGCAATGTGCTAGACACATCCCTACAGATTCAGTCAGGATGTACATGGAGTTAAGACACATATGTGCTTGCATGTTTCTATATTGAAGGTGTATACAAATATGGCATAGTGGGTCAGAGTACTGGGCTCTGTATGCCAAATACTAAGGTTCTGCTAAATACATTTCCAGTACTTATAAGCAGTGTGCAAGACACTTAACTTCTGTTTGCCAAATCTGTGAAATGGGGATAAGAGAACCTATTTTAAAAAGTGTGGTAAGTACTAAATAAATTGTAATAAAAGACAATTGATTATGATGCGATTTAATATTTAAAAGGATAATTAAGACAACAGATGTCTATAAATACATACCTCAGTTCAAAGGGAAAACATTTCAACATTGGCTTACAGTCCATTTTCATTAATAATCATTGTCACTAGTTCCCACTACAAAAATAGAAACCTGCCCTCATGGACAAAATTCCCCTAAAATATTAAGAGGAAACATCCACAAAGCTCACAGCCACACTTTGGTGTTACTGTGCTGTCTGTACTATCGGCATGAGGGCTGGAGGCAGAACCAGCTACCCCATCACTCGACCTTTTGTAAGCACTTAACTATTACTGGACGCATGTGACAACAGGGAAACCACCTGGCTTCCTCTCTGTAAAATGAACAGCTACTTCACAGCTCACTGCGAGAATCCGACTGACCCAGTGAGACGGGCCACGTCAGGGTGCCAAACAAGGTGCCTCTAGGACCACAGGTGAATTCTGATGCCAGCTGCTCTCTCACTGCTCACAGCTAACAAACCCCAAAGCACCTTCTACATGCTCAGACTGCTTCTCTATTATCCTCTCCTACCATCTCCAGGAAATAGATATTTTAAATGATAGATAAGATCCCGAATGCACACACACAAACACATGCATGCGTGTTACTCAAGCTTCCATTCAGCATCTCCACCCTTGAAAAACTCAAAGTCTGGCAAGGAAAACGAAAATGCAACAACACAGTGAGACACCCATACACAAAATGCTCTGAAAACACCAAAAATGGAATGAGTAACTGTCTGAGAGAAGCTACAGCTTTGGCAGCACCTGTAGCTCAGGGGGTAGGGTGCTGGCCACGTACACCAAGGCTGAGGGGCTTGAATCCGCCTGGGCCCGCTAAAAATCAACAATGACAACAACAACAATAAACAGCTGGCCGTTGTGGCAAGTGCCTGTTCCAGCTACTCAGTGTTGAGGCTGAGGCAAGAGAATCGCCTAAGTCTAAGAGCTAGAGGTTGTTGTGAGCTGTGACGCCACAGCACTCTACCGAGTACAACCAAGTGAGATTCTGTCTCTAAAAAAAAAAAACCAGCTGAAATTACAGGAGCTGTTCTAAAAACAACTAATTTTATTAGTTATTTAATCCGACCTCCTTATCTAACAAATGAGGAAACCAGGGCTATAGAGAGTTTAACTAATCTCATGTTTCAAACTGATTTTCTGGATTTCTTTTAAAGCATTAAATTCTTATTTATAATACCATAAATGTCAGTATTCTATACTTCTACCTAAGAAGGCAATTTTCTATTTTCTTTGTTTTTATAAACAACAACTTGAATTCTATTGCCTAAAAGGACTACAAAACACTATAAAGGACTACAACATTTTTCTTGTTGACCACGGAAAATACACAGATATTTTGCTTTTTAACTTGTACCTAAGATGCCAGTACACAGAGCTGGCTCATTAGTTGTCATAGTAATTTGGAGATACTGCCCCAGATAAAGAGAACTACTGACCTTCATGACATTCTAAATTTCCTTTTATACCGTGATTTGTTTCCAAGTGTCAAAGCTCTCCCTCTACTTCCAGACAAAAATCTTCAAATTTTCCTTCCCTATGAAGCCTATTCCAATCTCCCAATATTTCATCTTTCTCCTTCAAGAACTTTATTTTGCATGTATGGCTGCTATTCTTACATTATATTTCTTTTGATATTTATTACTTTCTGATAATGTGTTCTTTAAGAAAAAGTCCATCTTCTCTGAGTGCCTCCTACAACAGCACCTCACTGAGGAATTAGCTGACTAGTCAGCCCAAAGATACTTGGATACAATGGCTCCGGCTCCGGGCCACAATGCCTGACAACGAGCTGAATCCAGAACTCAGGCCTTCGGATTTGCAGTCTTGCCCAGTGTACTGGCGCTGGCTCACACACCCTCAACCCAGAGACATCCATGGAACTAAAGCACACATGCTGCCTCCAGGTTCTGGGAGAAGACCAGCACCGACCTGCATTTTCCCAATTCTACACTGTGCTTCAACTCTTCCTTAGCAAATTAAAGCATTTCCAAATACTTTTGGGAACCAGACAAATGACATAAGTGGAAAAGCCAATTCACCCCTTTCTCCTAAGAACAGGCCATGCCCCACCTCCACACAGAAAGGACAACAGGGGTGTTTTCAGCCTGCACATTCCTCCACTAAGACATCACTTTCTGTCACTTCTTCTTGCTGTCTGAAGCATGCCTTTGCTTTGTAACTGTCCTTATGATAGAATCTTTATAAAGTACAAATCGCATCAAATTCAATCCTGATAATGTAGCACCAAGTTCATTAAACAATAAAACCATGCAGCCATTCATAAAATGTGGCAAGAACACTTCAAAAAGAAATCTTCCTTTCTATGTTAAATGCCAACAAGCCCTGCCTACCTCTCCCTAACCTTACTTACAACACTCACCAGATATATAAAATCAATGGATTGAAAACTTAAGTAAAAATACCCTCTGGTCTATTTTTCAGGTATCAGATTACATATACATTTTTCAGGTATACAGATTACATGTCTCTACATATTAGAGACATCCAAAGAAGAGAGAGAAAACAAAATAATTCAGATAGTTTAAAACATATCATTCAAAAAACTGCAAGACGAGATTCTGAGCACTTTCTTTTCAAAAGAAAAAAGGCAATGAAATCTATAGCAGACCCAGCTGAAGAAAGACAGGCTAGAAATCCGAGACGCTGAGCAAAGTCCCCCATGCCTGTGCTGTTATTTGTGGCATTCATTACTGAGGCCAAAACATGACATTTCTGGAGGCCTCTCAACTTGGAGGAATTTGTGCAAATGCTTACCCGGCAGATTGCAGTCAATGCCACACACCACTGGAGTTTTATAAAACACCATCACTGTCTCCATGTAGGTCCCTCCACACTGCAGTTATTGTGTGCGGAGGAGATGGTGACGGGAAGCGCACAATGCAATCCATACATTACAGTCCGGGAGCTATGCATTTTGCAGTACCTCTAAACTACACTATGCAAATATAAAAGGCCAAGGAAAGAAAGGTATGCACAGAGCAAACACAACAACTGATACATTGTTATGGGGGGAGCAAATCAAATAAAACCACGCAAAAGAGAAAAAGTGTCTCAAACAGTCCATCTGACTTATCAGATCATTCTTTTCCTACTGAGAGAGCTGTCAATACACCTCTGTCCCAAAGCTCATCCAAACCCCAGCAAAAAGAAACCCTGGCCAGTGATTTTGTGTGTGTTTAAAAAAAAAATGTAATTCTAAAGTAAATGAGTCATTTATAGTAAAGGAAGATCTTTAGGACAAGTTTTCCTGATCATTAATAAGAGTTAACTTTAGAAAAAGTTTTTCGGCTCAGCGCCTGTGGCTCAAGCAGCTAAGGCGCCAGCCACGTACACCTAAGGTGGCAGGTTCGAATTCCCAGCCCGGGCCCGCCAAACAACATTGATGGCTGCAACAAAAAAAAAAAAAAAAAAAAAAAAAAAAATGGCCAGGCGTTGTGGCAGGCGCCTGTAGTCCCAGCTACTTGGGAGGCTGAGACAGGAGACTCACTTGAGCCCAGGAGTTGGAGGTTGCTGTGAGTGTGATGCCATGGCACTCTACCCAGGGGGATAGCTTGAGGCTCCGTCTCAAAAAAAAAAAAGAAAAAGTTTTTCAACTACTCAAAAAAGATAGATATGTATTGTATATGAAATATTTAAACATACACATGCATGAGTATATATAAAAGATATGTATATTTATACACACATCCATTTTTCCCTTTTTTGAGTAGTTAAAAAACTTTTTTGAACTTAATTTTCATTAATCAGGAAAATATTCTATATAAAGGGCTGCAACTAACAAAATAGACTAGAAGAGGGTGCAAAAACACAAAGGAACCCCCACTACAACTAGAAGCAGGAACAGGTACACCTTTGATAAAACTGTATACATATTTTAATTAACTCCTCAAGGAAAAAGGTGCTTGCCTTTGCTACATATTCTAATTTCATGAGCACAGTGCTTCCAAGCCCGGACGTCTAAATGCAGCACTCAGATAAATGTTTTGCCACCGCAGCCTGCTGTATTTTGAAATATCTCAGAATTCTTAACTGAGCACATAATTCACCTCATAAGCAACTTGGTAAATTTAAACAAGATAGAAAGATACATTCCTTCTTAATGATATATGGAAAATGGTATATTTAAAAAAAAAAAACCCTGAAGTCTTGCTACAAACAATATCAACAAACAAAAAACATACTGTCAACCGCAAACAGACCCATTCTTTAAAAAAAAAAAAAAGAGAGAGAGAAAATTGTTAATTTTTAGGGTTTGTTTTTTTTTCCAGAGTAAAAGAGAGAGATTTTATTTGGAAGAACAAAAAGACAGTTTAGAGTTCATGGAAGTGGGTCCTTCTCATGAAGGAGAAAAGGTGAGACGGAAACCTAATGTTTAGTTTTTAACAATGTAACATTAACTTTTTAATCTTTCATCCATAACTACACTTGATATTTATTTCTAAAGTGGTTGTAGTTTTTATTTCCTGCAATGCACAGATTTTCAACAGTTTTCAGGACACAGGGATCAGCTAGTAGACCAAGGGTGCCCATTTAAAGGATTTTAATCTCCATGTATCCAAGCAGGTATGTCAAGAGACTATCCCAGAAACCACTTCCTCCCACTCCTCTCACCCACAGGCCGGCTCCATGATAAACCCAAATGAAACTTGCGGGAAACCTCAGAAAAGTCCCAGACCAATATATCTTAAAGCTTGCTAAGTAAACTGTATTTGCTGATGAAATGTAAATACCCACAAATTATACATAAAGAATTATACCTATTATTTGGCTTAAAATAATAAATAATAATAAACACCTCTGTCCGTTTTAACACATGTCAGCTAATCAGCCATTCATTTAAAAAAAAAAAAACAACATGGACCTGCAGGCATCTTTTAAATGTTTTCCTTTGGTAGTAAAAGTTTAATAGGCCACTATTGTAGCTTAGGAGGAAGAATTGTCTGCATTTTCATTTGCTGTAAGTAAACAGCTGCTAAATAGACTGCAATTTCTCATGAGCAAAATCAACTATACTTCTAACTCTATAGTTTATTTCAGAGTAAATAAATTCATCTTTCATAGTCTACATTTTTTTAACCCAACTGAGTATAGCCAATGTCTCTTCTGACTCTCCAAGAAGAGGATTCTTTAACAAAAGGGTAAGTCCTTGGACTAGGAATACTTCAAAATAAAGTATTTTACTTTTCAGTCTTGTGTGCTTTTTCTTACTTGTAAAAGTACTTACTAACATTAGACTTTTTAGTCTAAGCAGGTTCTTTAAGTTATGAAGTCATTGTGAACAAGTAAGTGGTATGTGTTTACATTACAGACTTTCCAAACCACAGACTTAATGACAAAATATAAGAACAGTATTGGAAATGTATCCAAAGCATAGGACTTGAGTGTTACCATCAAAACTTCATAAAAATTGGTAAGATTCTGAAGAAAATGCTATCAGAATTTTAAAAAATAATGATAGCAATTATAGTTACTATTTATCAAGCCCTTACTATGTCTGGGCACTGCTCAAAACAAATCATAACCAGACAAGTTCAGCTACCAATTAGAGTTAGGAAACAGCTGTCAAGTGAATGAACCCAAACAAACATTTAATAAGACCTCCTACGGTCTTAATGTGGGGTCTCTCAAAGCAGTTCTTAACTACGGCCATACAGATGCTGGAGCCCAGCATCAGACTCACTGAATTAGAATCTACAAAGGAGGTACCTAGGTATCTGCAATTTTTTTAATTTTTCATTAATATTTTTAGAGCAGTTTTAGGTTCACAGCAAAATTAAGCAAAAGATAACACAGATTTCCCATGCGCTCTGTGCCCCCAACATGCATCGCCTTCCCCATTATAACATCCCCCACAGAGTGGTACAATTAATGAACCTACACTGACTCGTCCTTATTACCCAAAGGCCAGAGTTTACAATAGGGTTCACTCTTGGTGTCCTACATTCTGTAGATTTAGACAAATGTACAATGACATGTATCTACTATGTATTATACATTATACAGAGTCGCTCCATTGCCCTAAAAACCCTCTGTGCTTCTGTATTTTTTAAAAGCTTAAGTAAACATTCTGACCATGAGGCAAACTCAGCAGAGAGAAAACCTATCCCAGAGTAAGACTAACTGCCCTCACACTCCAAATCCATCAGCCTTCAGTATGCAACATCCCACGAGTATCTTCTCCTTTCTCCCTTTTCAAACCCACATAAAAAGCCAAGCCATAGGGTAATCTATCAACTGCTCAATTTTTTCACTTAAAATCCTTTAAAAAACAACTATACCTGGTGAACACAACTCAGTAAAATAAGATTTCTTTTTTTTAAGATTATAAAAACTTCTTTAATCAAGACTTCTAAACATGAAACAGATTTTTTTGAATAAAATGGAAAGTTTCCAATACATTGAAACAAATCCACAAGTCACCACACATAAAACACCCAGCAGGAAAAAACAAAACATCAACTTCACACGATCCCTGTAACAGCCATGGTCTTATTCTCAGATACTCCCTCTATCTCCAAGTGCATTCTGGACACAGAGCATAAGGTGGCTCTGGGGCCACACTCCCCTGAGGCTGTGGCCCCCATCTGGCTGGGCTGTGGGGACTGGCTCTACTCAGGAAGTAAAGCAGTAACCAGCACATTCAAACAGTGTATTGAAGAAAGTGAGAAACAAGAAGGCAATGTAACAATGTTATCAGAAAGATGTTAGAAAGGACAGCTGTTTAAAGCTTCAGGCTGAAAAGTGGCTTGGCAGCTTCATTACTTTGGCTTCCTGGGTAGTGGGCGCCAGAACAGCAAGATGTGAGGTTCTGGTTCATGGATCATATAATGGACCCATCCCTGACTCTGCTGAACACCAAGATTCCTCCACTCAGATTCAGACATCAAATGTGTTTTAGGGACCAGCTTGGCTATATCCTTGGGCAACATGACATGCCAGTACTCAAACTCCTGGTCGTCATATTTGTCTGAATAGTAAATTTGTTTGTGCGACATGATCGCTCCGCTTGCTTCAACCCCGCACGGCCAACCTCACAGATCTCGGGGTACGCAACCTCACCTCTCCGGCCTCACTTTCAAACACCAAAATAAGATTTCTTTACCAATCTTTAGTGACAACTATATTTAAGTCTACCTATGAGAAGGATATCATCAGGTGGAAAAAATGTAAGACGAGCACAGATTTTTGATCACAAACCAGACCCAGTGAAGTTATTCTTATCTCTATTAGCCAGGAGCGTTTAAAGTTTTTTAAAAACCGGCCAAAGTGGACATCCAGCTCCAGTACAGAACAATCTTAATCACTTAAACATCTGCTTTTCTAAGGCAGTAAAGCAGAGGGAGATAGGATCTGCTACAAAGGGAGGGTCCGCTACACAGGGAGAGGTCCCGACAGTTTCCTAGCAGCAGTAGTTTCCTGACTTCCCACCACCACCTGAATTTCTGATTCTTTACTTCAATGACAAGCAACTTCTGGGCAACTGGAGGAAAAAAATACACACTTCATTTTGAGATATCTCACTTTTTAAACACTGACCTATCTGAGGCAACAGTGTTTCCAGTCAGCTTAACATTTTTCCCACGTAAAAGCTGTTCATTCCTAGTGGATGACTAAGAAACAAAAGTAAAAGACAAAATGACAAGGCCTTTGTTCACTGGGGTGGTGGCGAGGGGGCGGTGTCCTGAGTGAATCTTTAAGGTCTTAAAGACTTAAAATATACATATGCATAAATTAATACATACATATGTATATATGTATAAAGAGGAAAACTGTGAGGCATTCGAGAGAAACTAGAGATTCAGAAGCAGCAAAGAGATGAAGCTATGTATGAGGGTGGCCCTGAGATGTGCTTCCCAAAAAGGTTGTCCCCCGACCCAAAGATGCCAAAGATCAAGCCCTGTGCCCATTACCACTGCCTGAATTTTTTTCACTTCTTTTGGCGTCATTAGTAAAATTATACCACTTACGATTCTTTAGCATGAACAAATGTCTTCTTTCAAAACGCAAATACCTCTTAGAAGGCAGTAAAGGTAAATTCACACACTAAAGTCATCCACACAAATTGCTGATCCTCTCACGACTTGGCTTCTCATCTGCTAGATTTTAGGAACTGGAAATTTTGCTTCTATAAGGGAGAAAAGTAGGCAGGAAGCATGGGGCATTTTTGTATTATAATACTACAAAGGAATAACTAGATATCATCATGGAACTAGTAATAAGAAAGTCTAAGGGGGAAAAGCACCAAGAAACAGAAAAACAAATCAGTCTGAAATCCAACCACAAACACAGGAATGCAGTCTTTTCCCTTTGGGGCACAGGCTCCAACCCAGGGTCAGAGGAGACTAATTACTCCCTCAACATTATCACCAGTATTTAGTCCCAATATGTTTAGTGAATAAAGCCACCCACTAAGTATAATAAAATAATGATAGAAACCAAGTGGATAACCAATAAATTATATCTATTATTTCCCAAAAAAAAAGCATATATCAAAGCAAATAGCACATATTTGAAGTAAAAGAGCATTTCCATCCCCTTCTTGTTCTATGATCTGCCCCCCCAATTAAACACACATGTAACAGAAGTCGGATTATCTAGACACCTGCAGGAAATAATGAAGTGAGAAAATGAACCCTAATGAAAAGCATCTGCAAGGAAACAGTGAACAATATCAAAACAGATGCTCCTAAAGCTATGGTAACCAATTAAAAGCCTTTTTACAAGATACCCAGAAAACCTCCTGGTAACTTAGATAAGTGGTATATGTGGGGGGAGGGTCCATTTCACTTTAATAACAAAATATGCTCATTGTTCAAATTGTAAAAGTAAAGTAGAAAGTGGACTTCCAATTAAAGACAGTAGAACGCACATGGACATTTAGCTCTGCTTCCTATAGAAGCTATTCTAAAACGATGTGGAGTATGCACACACATGCATTCTTCCCCCGGACACAAGAGGAAGGAGTAAGAATGGAACTAGTACCGGCAAAATCACGGAAAGCAGACTGATGAGGGTAGGAGGTAGAGTCAGTGCATTTATATTTGATGCTTTTTTTTCCATGGGTGAAAACTGCTCCATATGACTTAGTATAAGTGAAGACTATAAATTATTTGTACCCCAAAGATACACTGGCTTTGCAAGATTGGACGATTCCAAGTTACAGCCAAGCCTAAGAAAGCCTAGGTCAAAATGGCAGCACTGGCCCATTCAAACGGCCTAGCCAAATGTAGTTTACTCTGAATAAAAGTTGACAATTCAATTTATTAATATTATCCGTGACATATAAAAATATGTTAAAACTTTTTCTTATAATCTCAAATTTCTGCTTAGATTTTACTATTTAACCATTTTCAAATGAAAAATGTAATACACTAGATGTTGGCTGGGTTTCCTAAACTCCTGTGTGTCATTCTTCAAAGTCTAAAGTTCCTTTTTCCTCAATGAAGACATGTCTATCTACTCCAGCCTATAATAACATGGCACTTCTGTACTTTTATATTATTTTTCTAAACCAATGTTTTTCTATATCAATTTTATTCATACATATTTATATGTGTATGGGTATATGTGTATCTACCTATATTCTTGCTTTATGTATAAAGCTTATCTGTCCAGGTAAAACTTATAAATAACTTTAAAAATACAATGACGCCTCATATTTTTTATCTTCTCAGCCGAAACAGAAACCAAATCAGTATCTAGGGATAAAAATTCCTTCTGAACAATTTTTAAATGAATACCATTTTGAGAACAAAGTCACGAAATACTATAAAATATCACTTTCTTAACTTTCCATTCTTCTTAAAAATTATTATATATACTATTGCTAAGAAAGATCAGCAACACAGTCATTAAAGTAATTTTTAAGAAATGAAAATTGAAGATTTTTGTCTAACTTTTTCTATTACTCACTTCAGACAGCAAGATGTGGCTTAAGCCTGTGAAGAATTATAATCTCTTTTAGAAAATAGAAAGGTGCCCATAACTGCTAGATAACAAAGAGACTGATATCAAAATTCTTGCCAGAAAAGCACACCAAACCCTTTTAAAAGTTCCTAAGCACCATTTCCATTAAAATTTATTTCAAAAACCATAAGGAACAAACTTCTGTAGGCTAGCACATTCTCTGTAAGCTATTTGCCTAGAATGAATTTTGACATTTGATTCATACAGGCTTTCTGTCCTACAGAATAGCTTATCAGAGCATTCCTATTTGATTCACTATAAATTGTCGCTGACAGAAATATGGAAGGAGATATCAATGAATACAACACATAGACTATGCTAATATGCAGATTGTTTCCTCTCGGTGTAAATAAATAAGACTGATGCACAAAATCAAATTCAAACTCAAGATAGGTTAAAATGGTAGATTCTGCAAATGAATCACACATTCATGAAATACAATTTGATTAACAAGCAGTATGAAGCTTTTTGTCTTGAGGTGCCTCCCCAGAATATGAAAGTTAAAAGTAATACTCCTGATCATAATTCTTCTAACTGTTCAGAGTTGATTTGTAACTGTGGCAGAGAATAAATATTAAAATAGCAATCGGACAGATAATTTATCATTGCTTTAACCATTTAGCCACACTGCATGAAGAAATTCTTTTATCTGAGTATTACGGTGCTTCTTCCAGACTATATTTTATTATGCTACACTGCATTCAATCCCTGTAAGCTCCAAATGTTTGCATATTACATTGTAGTGCTGTAAATACTAAGGATAAATTCTGTTTACATTTCTGCAGGGCCACAGAGTATCTGTATCCTGCAGAGAAAAGACCAGATGAAAAGAATGGCCCAGCTTCAACTTCAGTGATGTAAGTCTAATACTACACACAGGGGGACACGGGATTCACAAATCCATGTTCCCACCCAGGCCTGGAAGCTGGGGGGGGGGGGGCGAGAATAGCCGGGGTCAGGTAGAAGGGTAATTGGGTTTGCCAAGATTTCCTGACACTTCAAAAAATAAAAACTAAGTCACTAACATCTTATTTAATTTATTCAGGAGAACATTAGACAACAATAGGGGGGAAAGAGACTGGAAATAAAACTATAATAAAAAGAGTGATTCTGAACATAGTGGCTTAACAAAATTTATTTTAGCATTTTTGTTGGAAGAGAGAATAATTAGATTACAATTGCTCATTTGATGAACCTTGATGAGAATTTAAAAATTTTTAACGCTAAAATAAAATTAATGCCTAGACATCTTAAGAGAATGACAAAAATGTATATGAACAGATTTTAAAGTATAAATTTTATTCTGAAAATTAGCTCCGCCACCATTTCTAACCTTACTCGACCCTGAAGTAATTTTCATTCCAAAACAGAAAAATAATTCAAAGATCTAGTTCTTCACCCTCTGACGGGAGTAAGATCTTACTAAATGGCAAGTTACAAGGAGTTGGCAGTGTATGTACAAAAAGGACCCATAAGAGATGGATATTGTCTTTGAGATGGATATTGTCTTCAATATGGTTACTCATGGTTAGATGTTACAATCAAGTGTTAAGTTTAATGCTTTTAAAATACTGCTGATGCAGGGACAAAAAAGGTAATGCCCAGATTTTTGAAGCCAAAAGTGAGGAAGGCAGAGAGAGAGCATGTGGTAGAATTTCTTGACTAATTAGACATAAACGCCATATCATTCTTTGGTGTGCTCAAAAGAAGAGGAGACAACATTAGAGAAAAGGGTCAAGGAGTAAGTACTAATTACATTCTTTTCTTCAAGCCCAGCCTACAACCAGCCAGCAAGCAATCTGGGCTGAGGGCAACTCCAATTTTAAGGGAAAGAATTCTTAGCTTCTAGGAGTCTGCATTCCGCTTTGGCCTATGAACTCCTAAAGGACCAAGACCACATTTTATTCACTTCCACATCGCTCTCATGTCTGGAGTTTCGCAACTTTCTGTTGAAATGTAATAAATTACTTTTATTTATTCCTATAAGAAGTTAGCCTGTTTCTAAACATTTTTAAAAAGCAAGACAATGGTGGTTAGAAGTAGCAGTCATGAAGGTGGTGATAGATAATATATACATATGCATATACACACCCAAATCTTTCTTTTCTTTTCTAAATGGAGAGGACAGAGAGAACAGTTAGGAACACAGATAAGTAAATGCTATCATTTACCATAGATGAGATAAAAATTTCTTAAATATATAAGAAAGAAGGGATAAATAAATCAAAACTTACTTTCTTTTTCTTATCTTTTTGGTAGAGTATCAGATTTCTCTATCTTTACCCTTTTTTTTTTTTATTTCAAAGCACACATATTAAGGGGGCACAAATGTTTTTTGTTACATGGATTGATTGCTTTTGTAATGCTTGAGTCATAGCTGTGTGTCCATCACTCAAATAGTGTTCACTGTACCCATCAGGTAAGTCATTGTCCCTCTCTTTCTTCCTTCTCTCCCTTCCCCCCTGCTCCATTTCCAATTAGTTTTACATTCCTCTGTGTACACGTACCCTCACTGGTTAGAACAAAGGCTTTTTGAAAGAAGAAAGACAAATGGCCAACAAACATCTGAAAAAATGATCTACTTCACTTATCGTCAGGGCAATGCAAACTAAAACTACAACGAGATATCACCTTACCTCTTTCATACTAGCTTTTATGGGAGTCAAAAACAACAGATGTCGGCATGAACGCAGAAAAAAAGGAATGTTCATACACTGTGTGTTGGTAGGACTGCAAATTAGTACAACTGCCATGGAAAATAATACAGAGATTCCTCAAAGAACTAAAAGTAGATCTGCCATTTCATCCAGTAACCCCATTACTGGAAAGGAAAAAAAGTCATTTTATCAAAAAGACACCTGCACAGGAATGTTTACTGCAGCACAGTTGACAACTGCAAAGCTGTGGAATCAACCAGAGTGCTCATCAATTCATGAGTGGATTGACGGTGTATGTATACACCATCATAAGTGGAAAATGTGGTGTATGTATAACTACTCAGCCACAAACGAGGATGAATTAATGCCTTCTTCAACAATTTGGATGGAAGTGGAGACCATTATCCTAAATGAAGTATCATAAGAATGACAAATACCATAAGGACTCGCCATTTAACTAGAACTAACCAGAAAGTTACTTTCTATGAGAAGTACTTCAGGCAAAGTCCCATATAATGTTATGTGGGAAAAGAGAAGTTATTTTTCTCAAGGAACTAATAACAATCCAGTGAAGCAACAATGTAAGCATGAGAAAAATCAAACAAGAGTTCAGCAGTTGTTCCACAATAAAGAGATTCTGTAACAAGGTAGTGCACAATGAATGCATGATGAACTAATGGAGCAAACCAAGTTCAGAGGAAGATAAGAACATTCTGAGAGCAGCATTAAATGACACAGAAGAATCAAGAGGATTGAAAGATGGAAGGACAACTTGGGATGTGCCTGATTAGAAGACCACTTTGATTAGCAAGACAAGACTCAGAAAATCCAGCAGTCAACCGAGATGAACAGACAGCCTGAGGTCACACCTATCCGGAGTGCTCAGCTAAGGAGTGACATGATTAAGAGGCTATGCTCTGTTCCTTTGAGCCCCCTGCAGTTTTCAACCTAGACCAAAATATTCTACCACTCATGAGGAATAGCAGCTTTTTCCCAATTAGAAAATAAAAAGTAAATTTTGAACAGAATTACCACCTTAAATTCTTTTTAAGCTAAAGGAATAGATGGACACAGTTGGACAGTGACCTATGTCACTGGAATTTTAAACTGCATATAACATATGCCAGTTAAATTCTTCTCAGTTACTAGAATCATATATAAATATATCTCTATTTTATGGGATTTACAGAATTCCAAAAATTCCAGAACATATCTACAAGTATCTACATATCTACAACATAGATAATTCACATTTACTAGTAACTAATAGACTTAGGAATGGTCAGTACTACAGATCTGAAAGACCAACCTTGGAGGGTCAAAGTCATAAACAAATAATAAATACAACACACACAAAAGCAATGGTATCAAATTGGATTTCTGAGACCAGAACTCAACACAAGAAAGGCAAGAAGACCTTGACACACTCTGCTTTCTGATACTTTTATCATCGGAACACTGAAGAGAGCCTACATTCTGTTAGGCTTATTCAGAACTAAGAAAAAATGGTACTGACATTCCTGTGTGGGTAGAAACAATGCACTCAATTCTTAGACAAAATCAACACGTGGGAACAACTTTCAGATGCCAGAGAAAAATGTGAGCAACTCTAACTCAGAATGCACATTCACTTGTGCTTCCAAAGTCTTACGGGAACTTTCACACTTACTTCCAAACTTTAAAAAATACATACAGACTTATCGGTTGTAGCGAAACCAGCCTAGAAATAGAGGAAGCAAATATTTTCATTCTCAATTTGGAATTTGAGAATAGAAGAGAGGAAGTGACTTCCCCAAGATACCCAAAGAGTCAAAAGAAAAGTAAACATAGGCCTCCTGACTTCATATCCATGGCTTCAACTAAACCTCACTGTACTTTTCCTTAGAGAAAAGAACCCAACTGTTTTCACGCACGGAGTATGTAAATGACTTAGCAGCAATGTCATAAGAGTCCTGTAGTCCAGTTCCTGGAGCAAACATGCAGAATCCAGGAGACTCCCTAAAATTCCTTAAAAGTTAAATCTGGTAGCAAAGGAGCCTGTCACATACCATTTATTTCTCAGTAAGATAAAAGCATTTCAAAGAATAGAAATACAAAGTTTCTTCATTAAAAAATATAATAATCTTCAATTTTTTTCAGAAAGTATTTGAAATCTCAGTTTATTATCAGTAGATTATACATTAATATAAAAATTACACTGTAACTTTCACTGAAAACAGTGAAAGAAAACCTAATACAAAGATTTGGAACAAATGTACAGAAAAAGCCTAGGCCTTGGGTCAAAATTAATAAACCTATTGTTACATAAGCCAAAAATCAAGTCAAGCCATCTCCACAGTGTTTTTTAACTTAACTATAATTATTCTCTAAAAACACACTGTCATTTAATATTTATGTTCATTTATTATTTCCAGCTTCTAAAAATCTGACAAATTCTGCTACATTTTATGTCCAATTAATATTAACATCTACCTAGTTTCCTAAAAGAACAGCCTTCGAAGATGACTATTTTTTAAAAACAGAGTTACAGTGGCTCCTTCGGCAGTCATCTTTATCGAGGTTCAGGAGCACAAAGAAGAGAATCAGACGGCTCCCAGGAGAAAGAATGTGTGGAAACAAGAAGCCATAAAAAATAGGAGATGGGGAGAAGAAAAATATATACATATAGATACATTGTGTACATTTTCATATATATAATACATACACATACATAACATGCTAATATATAGTTATACAGGATGACCATAAAGTTGTGTGCAACTTAACCGAACTTTATGGATACCTTGTATATGCTATATAACAATTATATCTATACATGGTATCCATAAAGTTCATGTGCAATTTAAAATACTATGCAATTTTAAACTTTATGGACACCCTGCATATAAGTAAGTTATTCAGTTAATACAGCAACATTTACATTAAATGTTTCAAAGGGGACACTGATAAATAACACAAACAGAAAAAGGTTTATTAACCTACCAAATGCTCTAATTATATCATATAAAACTGTTACCTAAAAAGACTACTGATATGCATCTTGAATAATGCAATAGATAAGAAAGTCCCCCTTAAATTACTGCTGACATGTAGCTCTCTACCGTATTTCAAAATCTAAACAGCATCTTGACATGGTAAGTCAGTCTTCTATACCAATGACTATACAACCTCCTGTCCATTACTCCCCAACTCCTTTTTGCCCTATGTATCAATCTTAATCTTCCCATCCTGGCATTTGATAATCTTCCAGAACCTTACTTTACCCCATAAGGTCCCTATAAGCTAAGGACACCATTAGCCAGGCCAGTCCATCTCCCCGTGTCTTCCTGCATAAGCCATGCTTTTCTGAGAGCTTCCCTCTCCTGTTGTAGGTGCCCTAAGTGAGGAAGTTAGATCCTCTTCAGTGGGCATGTTGTATAATCTGAAGGTTTAATCGAAAATTAGACACATGTACATAAAGAAAAGAAATAAACAGTAAATATAGCCATGATAAAATATATCCATCAGAGTAAATGGATGAAAACAAATCTATTCTCCCAAACCAAATAAAGTAAAAATATTTATTGCCCATGTTGTATTCACCTTCCTTGAACACTCACAAGTTCGTTAATAGCTACAGCTTCCCACAACATACTTCCCCAAATAGTCCTCAGACAGCAATTTCCGGTGCAGAGCTACAGAACTACAGATAAGCAGCATCAGCATATCACCAGTCTGTCTAAGGTCAGATCTCGAACTGGGAAACACAAAGAGTGCTGGACCACATGACATCTGTCCTCTGGGCTCCACTTCTGAAGAGGAAATAAGAGCATGAGCTGCGGACCTGAACTAATGACACCAGCAAGCAACCAGAGGACCAAATTAAGAAAGAACCTTGTATAAAAGGGAAATAAATTAAAATAGTGAACACAACTTGTAACTTCTGCATTGTTATTACAGCTATTAGGACACAATGAATCACAACCAATGTTCAGATATAAAGCTACTGCTCAGAATTCAAGTGAACTGCTGATACATAAAATCTGCTGTGAGACAAGCATCAATATAGTCTACTCAAACTCCACTTTTCTTTGTATTCAAAAGAAAAAAAGGTTTAACTCAACACAAATGCTGCAAGCTTATTTCATGATTTACTACCCGTAAAAGTTTACTCTTACAATGGCATATAAAGTAATCCTGTAAATAAAAAGATACTCTGTCTATAAATTAATTCAGCCAAAAAATGAAGACACCTATGCTTTCCCAACCAATCTAATTCTTGGTGAATTAAAAAAACTAAGCTACTGCTTTTAACTTTGGTTATTAACTCTGCTTCAGACAACACAGTTGGATTCCCTACAAGTATTAAGAGTAGAGGACTAGTCACGAAATTGATCTATTTTCTACCATTCCAAAATGAGATCAGACATCTAATAAATGCATGCTAAACAAAATGAGCAAAGAGAGAAGTAGGTATAGTAAATTAACAATATATATCATATCATTAAGTGTGTCTGTATAATATTTAAAGATAATTTCTTTTTTTCCCTTCTGAGACAGAGTCTCAATCTGTTGCCCTAGGAAGAGTACGTGGCATCTTAACTCAAAGCAACCTCAAACTCTTGGGCTCAAGAGATCCTCTTGCCTCAGCCTTCCCAGTAGTTGGACTACAGACATGCACCAGATATCCTGGGAGTTGTCCCAGCTAGTTTTCTTATATTTAGTAGAGACAGGGTCTCACTCTTGTGCAAGCTGGTCTCGAACTCCTAAGCTCAAGCAACCCAACAGCCTCGGCCTCCAGAGCACTAAGATTACAAGCATGAACCACCCTGCCTGTAAGTAGCTAAAGATAAAGATAATTTCTAAGATAACTTCTAAAAGAAAAGTAGTAAAAGTTTAAAAAGGAAATTCAAATACAAAGAAAAATAATACCCAAAACTAAATGGCAAAATATAGTATAGTCACTTATCTCAGTAATCATGTTCAATCAATGGTCTAAATTCACCAGCTGAAATATAATCCTCAAATGTGGTTTTAAAAAAATCTTAAAAAAAAATTTAAAAACACAATGTTTAAAAGCAAAGAAACGGCAGAAAATAGTCCAGACAAATTCTAAGCAAACAAAAGCTAGAACAGTAATAAAAATGTCAAATAAAATAAATTTTAAGGTACTATGATGGTGGAAAGGGGAAAAGTTATCCAAGAATATGTAATTCTACACATGTATACATCTAATAATCTAGCCTCAACTTTTATAAAGCATAAGCTTACAGGAATACCAAGAGAAATGATCAAATCAATAATTAAAAGAGTGATTACAGTGCCAGACACACGCACCAAGGGTGGCAGGTTCGAACCTGGCAAGAGAATCGCTTAAGCCCAAGAGCTAGAGGTTGCTATGAGCTATGACACCACAGCACTCTACCAAGGGCAACACAGTAAGACTCTGCCTAAATAAATAAATAATTAAAAGTATTATTATTTTTTATTGAGACAGAGTCTAACTCCATCAACCCAAGCTACAGTACCATGGCTTCATAGCTCACAGGAACCTCAAATTCCTGAGCTCAAGTGTTTCTTTTGCCTTAGCCTCTGGAACAGCTGAGACTACAGGCGCTGGCCATCACGCCAAGCTAATTTTTCTATGTTTAGTAGAGACAGGGTCTCACTATGGCTCAGGCTGGTCTCAAACTCCTGAGCTCCAGCAATCTATCCACCTCAGCCTCCCAGAGTGCTAGGATTACAGGCTTAAGCCACCATGTTTTCCATATAAGGAAAAATTATAATATACCTCTGTTATTAATTGATAAATTAAAAAATTACTAGACAATATTAATGTCTGATCAAGTGGACAGATCTAGAAACCTTTATCAACAATGAAAGGATACCATTTACAGTTATTTTGGGGGGGTCCGGGTTTGAACCCATCACCTCTGGTATATGGGGCTGGCACCCTACTCCTTTGAGCCACAGGCACTGCCCTGAAAGGATACCATTTAAAAAGAAGTATTATAAATACTGACTAGAAATTATGTTTCAAGGTCTTAAATAATAGAACTGGAACAAAAGAAAATTTCCCTCTTCCTATAGAACATACGTATACTTACACACAAATGCACACACATTCTGAAAATTTTATATCACACTTATACAAAAACCCAAAGATCAAAAATGACCCATAATGGGATAAGAAAATACTAGGACCTAAATGGCAACGAAATAACTATACAGTAGTTGATTCTCAACCAATGCGGGTTTGAACTGTGTGGATCCACTTGTACCTGGATCTTCTGCTGCCTCTGACACCCCTCCCTGAGACAGCAAGAACAACCCCTCTTCCTTCTCTTCAGTCATTCAACATGAAGGTGAAGACCTTCATGATGATCTCATAATCCATTTAATAAATAGCAAAAATATTTTATCTTCCTATAATTTACTTAATAACATTTTATTTTTTCTACCTTATGTTATTTTAAGAACACAGTATATAATATAACATCATACACAAAATACGTCAACAGGAGACTACAAGTAGTTAAATTTGGGGTGCATGATAAGTTATGCAAATTTTCAACTGGGGAGAGTACTGGCACCCCATCTCCAGCTTGTTCAGTATTTCAAACTTGTACAACCAATAAGAGGAACTTGAAAAGAAAATCAGAGACACAGAAGCATTTTTTGTTAATTATTAAACTCGAGAAATTAGAAAAATAGAGTTATCCCAATGAAAAAGAACAAAAGGGGACCAAAATATGACAAAATGGGAAAGATACAGTGGAAATGATAAACAAAACCAAAGTCTTTGAAAACTAAAAACTATTAAGATGGTAAATCTACACATAGTACGGAAAAAATAATGAAAAAAAACCACTAGAAATAAAAAAGTAACAAAAGTCAAATGCACAAGAGGAGAATACCATGAAAAGCTTCACACCAATAAATTTGTCAAATTAGATGAAATGGAGTTTCCACCAAAAACATAAAGTATAAAACTGACTCAAGCAAAAATATAAATAGATCATAATCATAAAAAATGGAATCAGTGATTAACAAAACAGAGAAAATTGTTCGACACTCTTCCGCCAAAACAGCTACCACCAAGACAGTTGTAAAGGCAGTTTTCACTAGATCTTCAAAGAACAGATAAATCATTAATCTACTCAAGCTCTTCCAAAGAATGGTAAGGTGTACAACTTCTTGTTTATAAGGACAGTATTCAACCTAAATAACAAAATCTGATGACAATTTGGTAAAAGAAATTTAAAGGTAATATATACAAAATCCTAAATTAAAAAAAAAAACCCACAATATGGAGCAGGGGTCCTCAAACTTTTTAAACAGGGGGCCAGTTCACTGTCCCTCAGACCATTGGAGGGCCAGACTGCGGCCCCGGTACGAGTCGGCTGCTAAGCAGGACAGGCAGCAATGGCAAAACACCTGGTGGGCCAGATAAATGTCCTGGGTGGGCCGCATGCGGCCACGGGCGGTAGTTTGAGGACACCTGGTATGGAGAATCATCATGACCAAGTAGAGTTTATATTGAAAATTAGATGGCTTACAGTAGAAAATACTAATGTAAATTACAACATTAATCAGAAAAACATGATCCTCTCAACTGATGCAGATAGGACACTTGATAAAATTTGTCATCTATTCACAATTAACCTCACAAATTAGGAAAAGAATGCCCTTAATTTGAGAAAGAGTACTTATTTTTTTAAATACTAGAGCAAGCACAGAAATCTAAACAAAACATAAAAAGATGCTCAGTTTCATCTTTTATAAACTATACTATAGTTTTCACGTTATAAACTACAGCACTGTTTTCACGTTTGTAATTATTCACCACCCTCTTCCTATGAGGGGATCATACTTGCCCACCATACTGTCATTAGCCTTGACCTGGTGACTTGGTTAGTCAATGAAATGTAAGTGAACATGATATTCACCACTTGCAAGCAGAAGATTCAGGAACCATAGTATGGTTCTGCCATGTTCCTTTTCTGTTTCTTGTGAGACAAATATGTCCCAGGTAGAGGCTACTCTTTAAGTCTTAGTTAAAAATAAAGATGACCTGGAATATAGCCACAGCCAATTCACCAAGTACATGTAATAGGAGCAAGAAATAATCCATGGTTACTGTAAGTAAAGAAGATTTGGAAGGTGTTACTCCAGCATAACCTAGTGAAAGTTGATTGTGACCCAATAAAAGCCAATTGAAATAATTATGTGATTTCACACATAAGAGTCTGATAACAAGAAGTGCTAAAGACAATGTGGTTAAAATTGACCTTAATGGTTGCTGTTTGTAGGGTAAATTGGCACATTCACTTGGCAATATCTGCAAAAACTGAAATAAAACTGTATCCCGTTAGCAATTTCAGCATTAGGTGTCTATCCTGAAGAAACTCTTGCATAGGTAAACAAGGAAACACATCCTGATTTGTTATTGGATAAACCAGTTCAGTCATCCGAAGGAATACTATGCAGCAGTTAAAATGAGTAAAAGACTTAAACATCATAAAATGATATACAGAGCAAAAAAGAAAAGAATGAACTTTAGCAATGTCTCTAATGTTTCATTTTGTTAAAGATCTAAAACACACGGCAAAATAGTAATATCTAAATTTTTATGGTGGATAAATAACCTTCTTCTATTATTTCTACATTTTTGTAGTCTTCAAATATTTTCTGATGATTAAAAAAAGATAGAATAAAAAATAGATTTAAACCATAAACAGTCAAGATTATGGTTTAGTGATGTAAGAACTTTAAAAATTAGAACGCATTTTGGATCATCTAAATAATCCTATATTCTATAGGTAAAGAAATAGGTCCAAAGAGGTTGAATAAATGAATCAAGGTCACTAAAGCTCAAGTTGGTACTCAAAAACAGATTTCCTAATTTCCAGGGTAGGTAGGACAGACAAAGGACTTGTGGGCAAATTCAATGTTATTGTCCCAAGTTAAGAAAACCATTCTCTGCTATTACTTTCCTTACTGTCCCCCACCCATACCTCTGAGAGACAAAGTCAATCTCCCTCTATCCCTGACTCCTTTTTGGGGACAAGAAGGTAGCCTTAAGAAAGGACAAGAGAGAAGTGTTAAAAGGGGGCAAAAGAAAAGAAAGTTTTAAGGACAGCTATAGTCCAAATGTGTCCCTCCAAAATTCATGCTGAATCTAATCCCTATTATAATGGTATTAAGAGGTAGTGGCCTGTAGGAGGTGATTAAATCAAGACAGTGGAGCGCTAATGAATGAGATCAGTGTCCTTGAAAAAGAGATTGAAGGGAGCGGCCCAGTCTCTTCTACCAGAGGCAACAAACTCTTCTGATTGACATCCTTCTGTGATTGCCCACAGCACTTGCCCCTCCCACTACGTGAAAATGCAGTAAGAAAACGCCATGTTGAAAGCAGAGAGCAGCCCCTCAACCCCCAACAATTACACTGGTGCCTTGATCTGGGACTTTCCAGTCTCTAAAACAGAGAGCAATTAATTTCTGATGTTTATAAATTATCCAGTCTAAGGTATTTTGTTATGGCAGTGAAAACTAAAAGACTTTTAATCCTCTTTTGCTACTCCTTTTCTTTAAACAATTGAAATATCAAAGCAATTAACTAAAATGAGTAAAATAAAGTTCTAGATAACTAATACAAAGATGAGGGCCATAAATTATTCATTTTAGTACCCTTACATTTCTTAGCCTTTTGGCTAAGATTTAGTGTAACATCTTAGTACCCTTAGCACCTTGCAATATGATATACCTCCAAAAATACAATAAAGTATTGTTCAACTAGATAGACGCAGGATGCCATTACCAAGTTGAATGCTTTCATTGTTGTTAAAGAATAATTTGTATTTTGAACAAGAATGTGAGGAATTGGGGAAAATGTTTTTAATATTTCATAGATTAGGCTCGGTGCCTATAGCTCAGGGGCTAGGGCGCTGGCCACATAGGCCACATACACCAGGGCTGGTGGGTTCAAACTCAGCAGGGCCTGCAAACCAACAATGACAACAAAAAAAATAGCCGGGCGCTGTAGTCCCAGCTACTTGGGAGACAAGGCAAAGAATCACTTAAGCCCAAGAGTTTGAGGTTGCTGTGAGCTATGATGTCACGTCACTCTATTGAGGGCACCATAATAAGACTTAAAAAAGAAAAAAATTAATAGAAGACCAAAGAAAAGACTATGTTTTAAATGAGCAACATAGGTCTCATGTGTGGCAGGAGAGATGGTATATAGTTCCGTGATCAGATTCATGAGCTCTAAAATCAAATAACCAAGACTAGATTATTTGATCCCACATTCCCCACTATAACATTGGGAACACCAATGATACCTGCCTCATATGTGATTCTCCTAAGTATTAACTGAGATAATTCTAATCCATCAAAGCACTTCCTACAGTTCTGCAGTAAACATTAGCTATTAGTATATGTCATGTAAATAAAATAATTTAATTGTAAAAGCAACAAACTCTTCTGATTGACATAAAATCATAAAGTGCTGGAGATCACAATGGCTTTGGTCAGCATTGTACTAATGAATTATATGTTTTGCAAATCATGGGCTTTTTTAAATTAAGTGACACTAAATAAAATGAGCTGGATTTTAAGCCATTATCTGTTTTTAAGCCATTATCTATTTTATCTGTTTCAAGATAAAACACTTGGGATTACATTTCTGAAACACTGACAGAGTACTATCATGTCTCCTCATGTCTCCTTATAGCCAGAGGTAATACTCAAAATATTTAAGGCCCATTCAGAGCAAACACCAACAAATGTTGGTGACCAGCACAGACTGGAAGAACATTGTCCCTGCTTATTCTAAGGGTCAGAAATATTGTTTGAAATGGAAATGATGACTTATTTCCATGTTGTTGTGGTTTTTAATGCAAAACTATAAAAAACAAGCTTATTGGAACTTTTAAAACACCTTCATTGAGCCAAGCCACAACCACACATCAATCCAGCTCTCCACTCAGCTCCCTGTCTCACCTCCAGGTCACAGCTGTAGTCGGTGCCGTCTAGGAGGATCACTTTACACTGGACGGTTTTGGTCTTCTTGGCGGCTTTCTGAGAGGCCTTCTCTGCCCTCAGCTCATTAGTCTGTACTTCCTTGGTCTCTCTTTTTGCTGCTGCTGCTTCTGCTTTGTCTTCCTGCATTTCCCTCACCTTCTCTTCTCTCTCCTTACTTACTAATTCAGCAGGCTGTTGAAGAAAACAAAGTAAACCAGTACTAAACCATACTAAGTTAACCAATTTGCAAAAGACAACCAATTAAAAGGAAAACCTTTAATAAGAATTGTGATCATTACTGCAACCACTGTAAGCCCAAAATTTTAAAATTCTGCTAGAAAGGATCCTAACA
The DNA here is from genome assembly GCF_000181295.1 of Otolemur garnettii. Lineage (NCBI taxonomy): Eukaryota > Metazoa > Chordata > Mammalia > Primates > Galagidae > Otolemur > Otolemur garnettii. The sequence continues at coordinate 25,357,428 of NW_003852397.1, forward strand.
CTTCCAATTTTGCTATTTTTTTAAGTTGGTCATTTCAGCCTTAACTGAGTAAAAGAAGTGACATCACAGTAACTTAAATATCATCTCAAACCAAAAAAACTTCCAATCAAAACCCCATACCAAGGCAAAACCGAGGCTTCAGTAGGCAGCCAAAAGCACAGAGACAAATCCACTGATGATTACATACTGAATACTTAGAAAAATTAAATCAAAAAGACATAAAAGGGCATTCTGTTTAAAAGGAGAGGTTATTAGAGTCTGAGAGAATCTGCCCAACCTTAAAGGGAAAAAGACATGAGTTTTTTAGTAATTTGCTTATACAGCAAATTTTTCGTAAAGGAGTAACAGGAGAAGGCTAGACCAATCCAAGACCCATATTCCAGAAACATTAAGCCAAAGCAGAATTCAACAAGAAATCTGGAAACGATCCAAAACAAACCCTCTGGTTATGTGGTTATGCTATCAAGTTTTCATTTCCAACAATCACTTCCAAACACACCTGTGTCTCAGCTCTGCCCACGGGAGGTTTTTCTTCCTTGACTTCAACCTTAATCTCCAGTGGCTTTCTCTGAGCCGCTTCTTCATCACCCTTGACCTGTCTCTCTTCTTCCGGAAGGGGCTCCTCTTTATCTAAGACTTGTTCTTCCAGAGCACCTTGGGTAGGCTCTTTTTTATCTCCACCATCTTTGGCCGCTACTAAGGTGTATGACCTTTGCTTCTTAAGCCATGGGGGTATGAAGCGAGAAATGCCCCTTCTCTCAGACGGCTCCTTCTGTCTCTTCTGGTGGCGTACACTACTTTGGCTTTCAGCTGCAGAGGATGGCTGGGAACCTTTTTCTTCCTCTGGATCAGATGACTGATTCTGCTGGTTTTCTGCTACTTCTTTAGGTTTCTCCTTGGTTACATCTGCTCCTAACTTGTCAGAGTCCTTCTTCACTTCAGACGCAGAGCCAACTTCAGTAGTCATGGTTACAGATTCTGCTGTAAAAGAAACAGAAATCATCAAACGTTACTTTACAAACTCTCCCAATTTTAGTTTGATCGCAAGGGGCAGGGTAAGGAATGGTGGGAAGGGAAATATTGAACAGATAATAAGGAGGAAGCACACAACAAAAGTGCAAGAGAAAATAAAGACTATGAATTAAACTAAAACTAGCATCACGATAGAATTCTAAATCTGTACGGCTTGGCATTAAAGTCACCAAGACCTCAAGAGTGATTACAATTGATTGGTTTCAACTAGTTATAAACAATGATTGACAAAAATAAATCCAGTTTTTTAAAGGAAAATTACTTTTCTCTATCTTTAGTATCCTTCATTTTATAGTATGAAAACGTTATCAATAATGGTAAAAAGAAAAATTGAGGCACATTTCACTGCAATTTCACACATTAACACCCACATCTACCAAAATGCAAGGTATTGTAAATGTTAAAATGCAAGCAAATGTTAAAATGTAGGGTCCCTAATAGCAAGAAAATTAAATCTGAAATAAAGATGTATTATTTTTGTGTTCTAGTATTAAATCCCATAATTCACCATCACTATTTCAAAGTAAAAGTTAATTTTCTCGAAAAAGAAACTATAATCAAACCTCTACCTCATTCCTCTCAGTTACACTTTTCTTTATATATATGATTATAAAAAAATATCTAAGGACCTAATCTAAACCAAATTTAAAAATTATGGAGTGAAAACAGTATATCCATCTAATAACTGATCTTATTACAACTAATGAAAACAAAATTTAAATTAAATCTGAAAATCTATGAAACCAATTTATATTTACTCACACTTTCTTATGAAAGATCACAACTACAGCCTAGGATGAAGGAGAGAAATGGAGTGGGAAGGAACGGGAGGGGGAAGGTTTGATAGAGGGAGGGCAAACAGTGGGACCACAACTATGGAGCATATTGCAAGGGTACAAGTCAAATCTATCAAGTATAGAACATAAATGTCTTAACACAATAATCAAGTAAGTGAGGCGAAAGCTATATTAATTAGTTTGGTATAAGCACTCCAAAGTATAAAAAAACAACACATTGTATCCCACATATGCATAAATGTATTCATGATCTATGTGTATATGACTTAATAAAAAAACAATCTGAAAATTACTGGTTGCCTAAATTTTACACAAGCAAGGAGGGACTTTTAAAGTGTGGAAGCACCACTGACATGAAGAACAGACAGGGCCTGCAGAGACAGATCACACTCACTCTCCTTTCTCTTGACAATGACATTAAAAGTGCTCCAAGTCCAGGCACCTTTGCCAATGCGTAACATCCCAGCAATCTTCAACTTACAGTCATGTGTGATGACACACACCTGTAGTTACTTGAGAAGCTGAGGCAGGATACTTGAGCATAAAAGTTGGAAGCCATAGTATGCTAGCACCAGTAAATGGCCACTGCACTTCAGCCTGGACAACATGGCGAGACCCATCCCTCCCTTAAAAAATTTCTTTAATGGTAAAAACATGAATAGGTCAAAAAAGAGTACAATACACTTGTTTTAAAGCTTAGAGATATAATTCACATGCCATAAAATTCACCCTTTCAAAATGTACAGTTAGTGGTTTTGAGTATATCAAAAACACAACCATTACCACTAATTTTAGAGCATTTTCATCATTCCAAAAAAAAATCCTGTGCCCATTAGTAGTCATTCTCAATTCCTCCCTCCCCCCATCCTCCAGCAAGCAATAATCGACTTTCATTCTGTATGGATTTGCCTATTCTGGATATTTCAAGTAAATGGAATCATATAATATATAAGACATTTTCACTTAGCATAATGTTTTGTTCATCCATATTATAGCAAGTAATATTACTCACATCTTCTGCAAATCACAGATCTGACACAGGTGTCTCCATACTAATCCAGAATATATAAAGAAATCTTACAACTAAACAATAAAAAGAATAAAACCCAATTTAAAACAGGGCAAAAGATTTGAGAAGACATCTCTCCAAAGAAGATATACAAAATGGCCAAAAAGCACATGAAAAAATTCTCAACACCACTAATCATTAGAGAAATATACATCAAAATATACTGTTAAGAGATACCACTTCACACTCCCTAGAATGACTAGAATCAAAACTATGAGCCAGTTACCCTAGCTCATGGCTATAATCCTAGCAATCAAAGAGGCTGAGACAGGAGGATCACTTGAGGCCAGAAGCACAAGACCACCCTGAGCAACACGGCAAGGCCTTATCTCTACAAAGAAGGTCTTTTTTAAGTAAAAAAAAGATAGGTAGTAACAAGTATAGGTGAGGATGTGGAAAATCCAGAACTTTCAACATTGCTAGAAAGAATGTAAAATGGTGCCACCACTTTGGAAAGCAGTTTGGCAATTCCTCAAAAATTTAAACATGGAGTTACCATATGACATAGGTCTGTATATACCCAAAACAAATGAAAACATGTGTTCACACAAAAATTTGTGCATGAATGTTTATAACAACATGTTCCTGATAGACAAAACAAATGAAAACCACCCAAATGTCTATCAACTGATGAATGCATAAAATGTGATATGTCCACACAATAGAATATTATTCCATCATCAAAAGGAATGAAGTAGTAACACATGCTGCCACATGGACAAATCTTGAAAACATTATGCTAAGTGAGAAAAGTCAGCCATGTAGTACATGATTCCATTTACTTAAATGTCCAGGATTGGCAAATCTAAGCAGACTGGAAGTAAGTTATTGGTTGCCAGGGGCTTAGGAGAGGAGAGGATGGTACAAGCTTCTTTCTTTTTTTGAACCTGCCACCTCCAGCATATGGGGCCAGTGCCCTACCCTTTTGAGCCACAGGCACCACCCACAAGTTTCTTTCTTGAGTGATAAAAATGTTCTGGAGTCAGACTGTGGTGACGGTTGCACAGGCTTGTGAATATACTCAAAACAACTGGATTATATCCAGTGGCTCACGCCTGTAATCCTAGCACTCTGGAGACTAAGGCAGGTGGCTTGCCTGAGCTCAAAGGCTCGAGACCAACCTGAGCAAGAGCCAGACCCCCATCTCTAAAAAAAAATAGCCAAGCATTATGGCAAGTACCTGTCATCCCAGCTACTCAGGAGGCTGAGGCAAGAGGATCGCTTGAGCCCAAGAGTTTGAGGTTGCTATGAGCTATGACACCATAGCACTCTAGTGGGGGTGACAAAGTGAAACTCTGTATAAAATTTTTTTAAAAAAAAAGTAAATTTTATGATATTTGAATTATATCTCAGTAATAAAAAGTAATTTTAAACATGTTATTCACAACCAATATGGAAGCACAAAACAGTCAATCGGCCTATATTTAATGGCTCCTGGAATATGCTAAGTAGTAGGCACAGGAATAAAGACTGCCTTCATGAAGCTGAGGGATGGAGGGTATAGATAAGAACAGAGAAGTCAAGAACATGCTGCTTAGACTGCACAGGACTGATATTTAACCCAGTTTAAGAGAGGAGAGCCATCTGGCGAGCCTTTCTACCCAGCTGACACTTGAGGGGCTTTTAAAGTAATGAGTATTCACTATTCAGACGAAGTAGTCAGGTGGGAGGTTTGTGGCCAGGCACAAGGAGGTATGTGGAAACTTGAGAATGTTCCTCATATAGGAAACCACAGGTACAGAACAATGATACACTACAGAAGTGAAGTGGGGACTTGTGAGTGGGGATGGAAGGAGATGACCAACTGAATGGATAATAATGAAGTAAGAGAGAGAAGCAGAAGCCAGAACATAAAAGATTGTGTGTGTCTTCTTTGTTTTGTTTGGCCTTTTTTTAAAGTCAGGGTCTCACTCTGTTGCCCAGGCAGGCCTTGAACTTCTGGGCTCAAGTGATCCTCCTGCCTCAGTTTCCCAAGTAGCTGGGACTACAGGTATGTGTCACCAGGCCTAGTCCCACACTCTTCTCACCCTATGTGTTATTTTAAAGACAATGAGGAAGTTATTTTAAAGGCAAAGGGAAGTCACATTAAGTACTTTAAGTGAAGGCGTAATGTATGAGATTCCCATTTCAGATTGCCCAACCTGACTGCAAAGCACAAAATGAGAAGAAAGACTGAAACAGGAAGACATCCAGAAGACTGTTACAGTCGTCCAGGCATGAGAGATACTGGTCTGTATAATGAATGGCAGAAGCAGCTGCGTGAAGGACAAGAATGGACATGAGTTAGTGTTCAGACTGAATATAGCAAGTCAAAGAGAGACGGAAAGTTCAGGTGATGGGAGATTGAAGTGACTGTAGTGGAATCATCTGTGGAAATGGGGAACAGCAGGCCTGGGGCTGGCTGACCTTTAACTCAATTTCAAATTAGTTGCAAATCCAAGTCTGTAGAAATATCTAGTTGGCCACAACAGGAGGTTTTGAATGGAAGCTAGATATGCACTTGAGATATGGCTTGGGAGCAGTCATCACATCGTGACAGCTGAAAACACCAGTGATAATGGCATCACCTAGGGGAAAAGTATAGCTTAAGCTTAGAGGACCCTGAAAAGAACCCTTCTCACCAACCATATGGAAGGGTCAAGGATTTGGGTGAGACAATGAGATCAGGGGATAGTAATGTCCTTGACAGCAATGCTACACAAGAAGGAGGAGCTATCATACCCACATGTCCAATGTCACTGCTCATTCTTAAGCACCTGAAATGCAAAATCATGTCTTCCAATAAGACCCAAGGACATTTAAACTAGCTCACACTGCACTGAATTTTTTTTCTTTAACGTTCCCATGTACCACTTAAGCAAAGAATTTTATTTACATTAATCATGAAATGTCCAGAGTTGGTTTCTAGCATATACTGCCTAAGTACATTTTGAGAGCTGAATAAATGTCCTAGTAAGAGTAAAACAAAAATGTCCCACACTTGTCTAACCTAACCAAGATAAACTGGCAGCTTTCTAATTACTTTGGCTGTGAGACATAGTCTGGGGACCAATCAACCAAAGATGATTTTTGGCCAAAATATTTTAGAAGCAATGAAATATAAAACTCAAGTTTCCGCTATTATGTTAAAAGCATTAATAACTGTTTATATTTTAATCATAAGAGCTATCACTCACTGCTCTGTCAGACACTGTGCCCATAATTTCTGCTCTTCAAAATATTCTATAAAAGCAGGTATTATCTCCATTTTACAAATAATAAATGGACAATAAGTGAGTTTTCCAAAGCTAGCAGGTGGAGGACCACACAGTTGTACATACCTCTTCTCACACATACTTCATAATAAACTCACAGCTCCATTATGCACAAAGCAATGGCCCAGTCCTCAAAGAAGATTCATGCCGGTTTATAGAAAACACGAATGAATCCATAAAGTAGCCTTGCCATCCCCTCAAAATAAGAAATTTACAGATGAATTTCCATCACACAGACAATTATAGTGGAATGTTATCACTTGGTCATGTAATCAAAACTGGGTTGGTAGACAGGAACTTAAGACCAAGTGCAAATACAGCAATAAAGATCACAGATAAACCATACACTTAAGCCTCACAAAGTTCACAAAGTCTTAATCAACTACCACAGTATTCACAACACCTTTAAGTGTTGAGAGCCTAAGAGAGAGATAGATGATCAATATTCCCATCCAAAAGGGAATTACAAGATAGAAACCAAGAGAGATGGCTAATCAGATTGCGAATACTCAGCACTAAAGAGTGCACATAACTATATGTAAATAAGCATATTCTTTAAATACAGGGTGTTCCTAAAGTCGCCATAGATAAGGACAATGGGAAATGGTAGCTAAATGTGCCTTTATTTGCAAAATATTCATTACAAAATTTTAGAAAGTATTCTCTTCATTTTGGCCACCTCTTTGTAAAATTTTGCAATGAATATTTTGTAAATAAAGGTACATGTGGCCACAATTTCCCATTTTCCCTAAATGAGAAACTTTTGGGATACCCTATAGTTTCAAGAGCCCAACAGAGCTCAAAACTAAATACTACCTTCTTTGTTGATAAAATGGTTTCTTGAACAAATTACCACCATCAAAGAAAACATGATTACAGCACATCCACTCACCATAATTATCATGCCTATCACTCTCAGAGTTTCAGATGTGGATACGCCTTTCAACTCCATTGCCCATGAAAATGGAAACTGGTGCATATGAATCGAGCATTCCCACTAAAAGGAAAGCTCCATGAGGGTTGAGATCTTTCCTTTATGTACCATTACGTCCCAGCATCTAGACAGGCACCTAAGAGGTACCTTATAGACTGAATGAATATTATTAAATCATCTAGCCTGATTATCCTCACAGTATTTTATCTACAAGGAAACTGAGGCTCAGAGAGACTAGGAGATTTGTGGAAATTATAGGTAAGCAAAGCCCGAACCAGAAATAAAATTTTCCGAACTCCTGCAATGCTCATTGCACTAATCTTTAATTACAATTATCCAAAATCCATCATTAGTACTAAGTAAAGACCTTTCTACTTATCATCAACCAAAAAGAACATTGCTGTGATCAGCCAGCCCATTAGACAAGCATGTGGTTTTGACACAATTACCATGTTGGCATGCTTCATCTGGGTTGACAAAAATGTTCGTTATTATAACAGCTCCATGAGAAAAAGCATGCGTCATTTAACATGCAACCAAGCAGAAAACCGTCATCAATAGAGGATCAGCACTGGTTAGGTAAGGAGCTATGTTACATAAAACCATTCTTTTTTCCCCTATGTTAATAAAAGGAGGTAAATTCCAGGTAAGTTCAAGCTAGCTGTATCACCAGCCTGAACTACCAACCATATAACATTATGCTACTTACAACACCGGCCCTTAAACAGAATATTATGGCAAGCAAAACCAAACACACACAACTCTACATACTCATACAAAGAACTTCAAGCCAGGGGCCCATGCTAATTATTGGGTCCAGATGTTTCCTTAAAATCTTAAGAGAACCTATTCTACAAGCTCTCACTGTTAATAAAATCCTGAAGCAGGGAGGGTGCTCCCGCCAGCTGCGTGGCTTCCATCCTCTGCTGAGAGCACAAGCAATATGAGAGCTTTGATTTCTACCCACAGGGCTCAACCCATTATTTAGGGATCCAAGATTTACAAAATAGGAAAACATGCATTTCTAAATTTCAAAAATGATAGTGAAGGGATAAAAGGAGGCTTTCATGTGAACTTTGGAAAAGAAACAAAACCATGCAAGAAATAACCATTATACTTATATAATATCAGCAATATGTGAACAGCTCCAATTCAGCTGTTTCTGAGATCTGACAAAACGAGTTTTCACTTGATTATTGGGGAACAGATTAGATAGAGGGTATATAGACCATCTTGCTGATAGCCACAACCACTTGCTTCGGTTCATCTCCCCAAACAGCCTGCACCCCAAGAGGAAGTCTTTTAATACTCCACTATTTGATGCCATCAAAGCCTTAAGTATGAAAAAAACAAATACGGCAACCAAAATACAGCAGTGATTCAGCAGCTACCTAACTCTACTTTAGAAATAATGGAGTGATGCTTTCCAAATATAGTGAATATTTAAAAGGAGGAGGGGAGAATAAATCAAGAAGGAGTTAGAAAGGCAAGAAAAAAAAAGGGGAGAAAAACTATCTGCAAAAAGAGAAGGAATAAAAAAAATAGGGAAACTTAGAGCAGACTGGGAGTCAAGTCCTATTTTTCTCAAGTGTCAGGAGGTCTAGAAAACACCCAATATTCAAATAAGGACAAATACATTTCAAAGGGACTATTTACATGGTAAGGATAAACAAGGGCTATTTTTTAAACAATCCAAGGCTATCTACCCTAGTTACCTTTTAACACACTATAGTACTTGTTTATTTTTAAAGGAATAAAGGACCTAAAAGAGAGACAGAACTATTTCTACAAAGATATAAGCTAGTATCTGGTTTAAATTAAATCCACACATACAAAAGACTGCAACTCTTTGCTAGTTCAAGTGTAGGCAGGATCAGGTTACATTCAGAATATGTATCCCCTCCACCCTTTCTCCTTTTTAACAGAACCCAAATTTCCTTCAGCTTTCCTCCCTCTTCCACATGTGTGTCAACAGAGTCTGGCTCCAGGATGGGCCACAATGGGAGGTGCTATTGGTACAGGGTAATCAGAGTAGGCTCCCTCCCCTCGCCAAGAAGACAAGCAGAAAATCTGCTGGTGGGCTCCTGGAAAGGATTTCACCCTCTAACAAGAGCCACAAGAAAGAGGACGCCCCAGGGCTGCCTCTAAGACTGCACACACAACTCTCTACAATCCCCTGAGAGGAGAAAACCTAAGGACACACTAACACACAGTAGAAGGAAGTGGCAGGAGAATCACAGTGGAGAGGACCAGCCCCCTAATAGGGCCACACTGGACAGAGTCCGGTGCAGCAGCTTCCTATTAAATGCTGAGATAACACACTCCCCCTCTGGTTGAAGCAGTGAGCCAGGGGTTTCCGTTACTTGCCACCAAAAGCATCCTGACGTCAGCTTCTGCTTATTCTGAGGAAAGCACTACAAAATAAGCCTTAAGAAATTGGGAGCACAGGCAGAATTAAATCAGGTATTTACTGCTCACCAGTGCATTTTATGACCCTCACATCTTAGAGCCATGAGTTGTCAAAATTTTCATTTGTTTCCAGATGATGTTCAATTTTTTAAAACCTAACACTTGCCTTAATATTTGTGAGATAAATCATTAATTCTTTACTCTACCAACTCTAAATAAGAATGAAACAAAAAAATTCTTAAAGTTCCTCAATATGTAAAATTCCCTTATTTCATATATTGGAGAGTGGGGTATATGAAAATTAGGATATAATTTTCAATGATGTCAAATTCCAGTAACAATCAAAATAAGCACTAACAATCTTATTTGTCAAAAGCAGTTCCTACTGCTCTCATTAAGGATTAAGACAAGAAAGAGATCTATGTCAAGCAAAGCCCTCTCCACAAGAAACCAAGGCCATTCCAGAAACAGACGCCCTTTCCTGAAGCAAGAGCCCAACAACCAGAGGCCATCCATAAATCACTGTGTGTATCCTTCATACACAATCGTAATGCACACAAACCTTATACTACTGGCTATCCAAAAAGCACACTCTCCTAGAAAACAATGCTGAACCAGAACCCTGCTGGCTCTGAGACGTGTGGTCAACAATTCTGGTAAACTACACTGGCTCCAGTTCCTTCTCTCAGATGAACCCCTACTTTTGTGTAATAGCCAGAGCTGGAGCTACATTCTTCCTGTGAGAAGTTTCTTAATCTTGGGATAAAATAGCATGGTGGTTTAGAGATCAGTCTGGGAAACAAAACAGAATCAGAATCCCAGCTCTGCTGTATATTACCTCTGTAACCATGGACAAGTTACTTAGCCTTCCTAAGTTTCAGTTTCCTCATAAATAAAGTAGCAATACAATAGGTACTCACTGGTTAGTGCTAAGGATGAAATAAGATGCTATACATCAAGTACCCGGCACACAATAAATTCATAATAAATGGTGGGCCACTCATCAAAAAGATTCTGCAAAGAAAGGGACTGTGTCCGTTTATTCAATAAACCAATTCTCTGTTATGTTGGCTACCTCTTCATAAAATTGTATAATAAATATTTTGTAAATAAAGGTACATTTAGCTACAATTTCCCATTTTCCCTATGTATGGTGACATTTGGGGCAAATCTGGGGACACACTGTAGTTTGAAAAGCAGCCATGGTTTTCTTAAAAGCTACCACTGTCAATTCTTGAGAAAAATCACACTATGGTCCTACGTGGGAAATGTTGGTTAAACACTCAACATACCAATAGGTATCATGCTTTTTAAAGAGTACTAATTCTCATTCTCATTTGTATTTGGTAGAGACCCATTTTTTCTCTAACGGAATGCAAGTAATTTGAATTAAAAAAGCCAAATCAAACAATCCTGGTTATAAGTTGCCTCAACATCAAAAACTCAAAACAAATTTCATTTTTAAATTCACTAGTTTGATTTAAATCATCAGCCCAAGAACAGGAAGTAAAGTGGCTAAAGGATAATCAGACTTCACAGAAAAAGACACGTAAGGGGCACCTAAACATATGAAAAGATGCTAACCATGCTTATAATTTTTTAAAAAAGAATTAAAAATTCAGGATGGAGACAAATCTAATCATACACAATCAGTGAGCAAGGTTATGGAAAACAGGCAATTTTATACAATTGCTGGTGGAAGAGTAAATCAGTACAGACCCAACAGAAGTAAATTTGCCAACAGTTACCAAAATTCCAAATGTGTACACACTTTAAAATAATAATCTTACTTGTTAGTAATATATCCTACAGACACATTTGCATGTACGTAAAATTATCAGGTGCAACATCATTCACTATAACATTGTTTGTAAAAGCAAAGTACCATTAATAATGGACATCATACTACATTCATACAAGAGTATACTACACAGCCCCAAAGAAAGAAAAAACCAGAAAGGTTTCTATCCCAGTCACCAAAATAACCTCAAGGCATATCGTTAAGTATAAACTGTAAGATACACACAGTATATTCACATGAGTTAGCTAACCTTATGAGGTAGGACACCTTACACAGAGAGCACAGCTTACAGGATGAAATCAAAGTGGGAGATAATCACATGCATACAAACACACACGCACACACCTGTATGTGCATAAACAGACAAGGGAAAGACACAGAAGAGTAACAACGGTGACTACGGCAAACGGTGGATGGTGCTGGTAGATGACATGCAGAGGTGCAGATACGGGAGACAGTTTTCACGGACTAGAAGTTTTCATAAACCAAAGCACTTGAGTCTTTATTGGGAAAAAATATCTATGCACCAAGTGAACCCAGCTTGGCTTGGTCTGCTTCCTTGGAGACAACCCAGTACCACAAGAGATTACCACAAACAACAGTGTCACCTTGTCCTGTCACACAGCTCTGACACCCAAATGAAGAGTGTGCACGCAGAAAATTTCCAGTCTATTCCAGCTCAGCAGCAGCATTACAATGGCCTAAAGCAAAATGGTTTGTTGGCATATGAAGCTGAAGATGAAGATTGTCTCTACATCTTCCAAAATACTGATTTCTGCCAGCCTTTTAGTTTAGCACACTTCACAAAACCACTCCCTACCCCCATATAGATTGCTCTCCTAAATGGTATAAGTGCAACACCTAAGTTGTGGAGCAGCAACACTTAAAAAGTATCTCAATTCTGGCTCGGTGCCTGTGGCTCAAGTGGCTAAGCTGCCAGCCACATACACCCGGGGTGGCGGGTTCGAATCCAGCCCGGGCCCGCCAAAACAACAATGATGGCTGCAACCAAAAAATGGCTGGGCGTTGTGGAGGGAGCCTGTGGTCCCAGCTACTTGAGAGGTGGAGGCAGGAGACTTGCTTGAGCCCAGGAGTTGGAGGTTCCTGTGAGCTGTGATGCCATGGCACTCTACCCAGGGGAATAGCTTGAGGCTCTGTCTCAAAAAAAAAAAAAAAAAAAGTATCTCAATTCTTCATTAAAAAAAAATACACATACAATCTCTTAGTATCCGTGGGGGGTTGGTTCCATAACCCCTGCATATACCCAAATTCTCACATACTCAGGTCCTGATGTTGGTCCTGCAGAACCCAAGGAAAGGAAAAACTGGCCCTCCTACTGGCCCGCCTACAGGTTTGGCACCAGCAAATATGTATTTTCTATCTAAGTTTGGTGGTGGAGACAGAAGTTGCCTACTCAGGGCACACTGTATTTATTAAAACACACACACACGTAAATAGACCCATGTAGGTCAAGCCCTTGTTGTCAAGGGTCAGGTGTAGTTCCTGAGAAAACTTTGCTTACAATTTTATCATTTGTCTTCAGTGTAAAACTGAAACGAATAGGTATGATTTGCTAACAATAATATTTGTGCATATGCAGGTAGGCCAAAAAGAATATTCCAATTCTCTGATGCAAAAATGAAAGCATGGAAATACAGTTCTCTGAAAGTTTTAAAAGGGAAGGCAAAATAGGGTGGGCATGGTGGCTCACACCCATAATTCCAACACTGTGGCACTTTGGGAGGCTGAGGCAGGAGGGTTATTTGACACCAGGAGTTCAAGACCAGCCTAGGCAATACCACAACCCCCCCCCCCAACCTCTACAAAAAAATTTAAAATTTAGCTGGACATGGTGGTGCATGTCTGTAGTCTCAGGTACTCAGGAAGCTGAAGCAGAAAAAAAATCCCTCGAGCCCAGGATTTTGAGGTTACAAGGAGCTATGACCATGTTACAGCACTCAAGCCTGAGCAATAGAGTGAGACCCTGTCTCATTTAAAATACATAAAGTTAGGTGTGGGGGGAGAGAGTAAACAGAAAGGGAAGCTTCTTATTAAATTGCTAAGCTGGTCATACCCACACACCCCCCAATCTCTTTCAGCAGCTTCCTCCTTGTTTGTAGGGAAAAGCTGGAACAAAACTGGCCTGAAAGCACAAGGTTGTCATCATGTTTCCTGTCCACACCTATTCCCTGCCCCACATCTGCTACAATATCTACGTGAGAAGGGTGAAACTTTTGTGCAGATGAGTAACTCCATGTTCCTAGTACAGTGTTATGCATCCGGCAGCTTTGTGATAAATCTCTCTCATGATTTCCTAGTGTTTAAGGAACATTTATTTGGACCACCATCTTACAAGAAAAAAAAATAATACCAATGTGCAATTTCTTCCAGTGATATAACCAGACTCAAAACAGCAGCGCCAACACGAATAATCTCCCAGATCTTAAGAGAAAAAAGGAATACCATTTTTCAAAGCTCATCCCACAATTACCTTATGCATAAAATGTCTACCCAGCCCTACCATAAAACTCAGGCCTACTTGCTCTGAAGTGGTAAATGACAACCAGTCTAATACTATTTCTGTGTGAATCAAACTCTGAAAACTAACAGCAGTGGTTCAGGAGGCGCTTCCCGAATAAGCTAACAACAAATCCACCAAGGTTAACTGCGCAGGATAAATGCACAGGCTGCAGACGCTGCATTTTAATAGGTCGCAAGACAAAAGCTTGTCAAAGTCAATCAACTCCCCCACACTATGACAAGTTCACCAAGCTGGAGCCTACACTGATCTCATACTTCCAAATCTTCTTCTCCATAAGCTTTAGAACACTGCAGTCTACAGGCATAAATACCTAAACCTTGTCAAAAAATGTAATTCACCTTTAAAATGTTGTTCATTAGCTCTTCTGTTGTTTTAAATATTTTAGCATGTACCCACGAGTTATGCCAATGCACAGCATATAGTCTAAAAAGTAAAACTACAAACGGAATGATTTTTCTAGCTTAAGTAAGAACATCTACATGTGGACACCAGTTCACTGGTCGGTTGATCAGCAGAAGGCGTCATAAAGTGTCAGAATTATGGACCTTCCAAACCTGGCAGGGTAACAGCAACTTTCCCTAGGCAGGGAAAGAATGTAACTACAATGAAATTACAGACATGCCATTTGGAATGCAATAAAAAATTTTTTCAAAGTATTTGTAAATCTGAACATTAATTTAGTTCAAAATTACTTTACTTAACAGCATCAAATATTTTTAGGTGGTGGTGGCTAGGACAAGTTTTTACTAAATGTATTTATTTCTCTGGAGGTAAAATTTTCAAAGTTCACTGTTTGCAAAAGTGATTGGTAGAGTATCCTGCTGGAGAACGTATCAGGTGTTCACCCTTCAGTCCACTGAAAAAAATTCAAGAAAAACTAATATCAAAGTTTAAAACTTACCTTTCCGGTATAACTTTGCTTATCATCCTGCTATGATGTTAAACTATAGGTCATCAATATATAATCGGTACAGAAACACTACAGAGAAGATGGGAGGTGGAGCGAATGACAGTCCAGATCATCAGTATCCCCTCAATAGTTATTTTTATTCAGTTCTCATATTCAATTTACAAGCAATTTGAAGAGGTCATTCTATCTTGGGACAAAAAATAGAACTCCCCAAGTACAATTGCATCCCCCCCCCAAAAAAAATGACATAAATAATCCAGTTATATAGGAGCAATTGCCTGTAGTGTCGACAATAAAAAAGGAATTGTAGAGATTATCTGCTAATTACAGTGGCACTGATTTTCATTTTGTTAGAAGGTAGCATGGAAACCAGGTTGCTTTTGAAGGATGATTCAAATGTACTAGACTGGTACATTATACATATAAAGAAAAAGCATGACTTTTTAAAAAAAAAAAAACTGAATGGGGGTTAGAATCTGGGCAATATGATGAGTTTTCATATCTGTTCTATGTGACAACAAATACTCAGTAATAAAAGAAGATGTTCATGCCTATCCTTAGTCAATCGATATTCACGTATGCTATTCACATTCTCAAGACAATAATCGGTCCGGTTAATGGCTACCAATATGTAGATGGTAAAAATTGAATTCAAATCTCTGATAGCTATAGTATAACTTCTTTTAATCAAATCAGGATGAAAATGAGCACTTCCTAAACTAATTAAATTGAAAGTTGTCATCTTTTTAACATGCTAAAAAAAAACCCAGCTGTATACTATTAATTGTATACCAGTCCTATCTGTGCTTCTATTAATTATTAACTTTGATACAACATAATCACACGACTGAATACCTCAATTGTGAAACAACCAGACAAGTACACCTAAGCCAACTAGCTTCATTATTCTCATAGGCTGAACCTGAAAAGACTATTATGTTAAAGGTAAACTGACAAAATTTAACATGTTCCTCAAAAAATGCAAATGCTAAAACTACTGGGAAAAAAATATATATATTCTTCATACGGCTTGGCTCAAACATAACCAACATATTCTCTTGCAAAGCAGTGTACTTACCCAGATTTCATCCACTCTGCCCAATAGTACTTTCCAAATTTTCAATCCATCAAATATTTAACCACACTATCACCAGCAAACTTCCTTCACAAGCAGAAACAAACAATTATGCGCTACAAAACCCAACTGTACAACAGAAACATCCTACTAACAACCTCCCCTTTCAAATACATACGCAGCTTTTAGGCACATCTAGCACGTAGTCTGCCGTTTCCTATCACTGGAAGACTAGAAAGCTGATGGAAATTCAGCTCCAAAAGCTTAATGAGCAAGACGGGCCCCACCCGAGCCAGACCCTGCTGGAGAAGGGCATGCTCAGGAGAAAAAAGCCCAGCTTGGTTCCAAGTCTCTTCATTCCTCGGCTAGAAAATTTACATGGGTCAAAGAAAAAAGTCAGCTTCCTGCTGCCTATTCTACCCACTGCATGAGGAAACCTTCTACATGTAGCCTAACTTTAATGATACAACTCTAATTCTGTAATTACAATTTTTATAATTCTACTGAGATTTTTTTTCCCATTTAGTTTTTGTGCTTATGATGTTGGCTTTGGTTTGGGTCTCCAACTCACAGCTTTGTTTTTATTTCTGTCTTTTCAATTCACCCTAAAAATAGACAACAGACGTATACATAAACAATATCGAGCAGCCCTCCACTTTCCTCAGATGCCTGAAACCATGGATAGTACTAAACTCAACTGTCACCTACTGGAACACATTTCTGTTCGTGTCTTCCACCCACAAACCTAATTAATGCCTCTTCCGTCTTAACTAAGCCCTTGTCATGCATTGTGGGCATAACTTTGCAGTCTGAGGTACAGCAGTGAAACCAATGTAAATTTCTTTTTCCTTCTTCATAATTTCATGAATAGAAGATTCATTATGTTAATCAATCTCAGCATAAAATTCTTTTCCTTTTCCTTATTGAGTCAAGAATTTTCACTTAAAAGGAAGCAGCTGACAGTTAACAGCTTCTCTTTGCCGTATTTGAATTGCCAGCATCACCAATCTTGTGTTGGAGTGGCCATTATTATTTTGGAGGAGGGAGGTGGCAATTAACCAAAATAAGGATGACTTGAACACAAACACTATGATATTACCACAGTTGATCTGATCACCAAGCTGGCCCCAGACCCACTGGACGACGATGCACGTCCCAAGAGGGACAGAAGGGTAAGATTTCATCATGGTATCTAGAACAGCGTGCAATGTAAACCTTATAAATTGCTTGTTTATGGTATCGTCTATTTAATATTTTCAGACTACAGTTGACCACAAACTGTAGAAAACAAAACCATGGATAGGTTGGGCTAATATATGGCCTTAACAGTATTTATTTATAATCTACTATAAACTGATATAGATATAGAAAAATCATGCAAGAACACAGTCCAGTTTTCAATCTAGGAAAATGCAGTAACTATTTTGATTCCTTTGTACAGGATATCTACCCATTCTATATGTAAAAATGGAAGTTTGCCTTAATCTATCTAGTGTGTAGAAGTATCATGGTATAGTTGTAAAACTGATAAATCTCTGTTTTACACTGCCAATTTTAAACTGAGAAATGACTAAAAGGTAATCCCACATCCATCTGTCCTATGAATACGAATACAAATGAAAGCAAAGTAAATATCAAGTCACTAAAGGAAAATGAGTTAATTCTAAGATTCAGGTCAGAGAAATCGGAAAAATCTTCCTTACCTCCCCAGTAACACCCCCATCACACTTTCACAATTGAAATTCTGTGGTTCTTCCCCTCACTGCATTAACAATTCAAGACTGAGATAGACTATGGATCCAAGTGTTCATTTTTACCATTTCATCATGCTACTGTATTCCTCTCCCACAAAGTAGTTCCTGAGTCAGTAAGTAATCGTTTGCTCATGCCCATTTACAAATTAAAAAAAAATTTTTAAGGATTCTTTTTAAACCACAACAAAAATATTTAGATATTTAAATATGTATGATGTCACGTTTACAAACTGACTTTATTTCATGAAAAGACTTGGTGAAAATATATTTCAGTAGCTCTAAAGATGCTAATCTCTCTCACGATGAGCAGTTAGAAAACTTTTTTTAAAGTCTTTCTATAGAATGGAAGTAAACTTCACTGTCCACCAGAAAGTTTTCATTGGTTCATAAAAAGACCATTTGATGAGTACTTTAGTAAAGCCAATTTTATTTAATTCAAAAGGTAATCCTTTTTTCAGATTAAGTTCTTCCTTTTTTACGCTAAATGGATTTTTCAACAGATGCTGCTAGCACAACTGAAAATGTCTTACAATGTACTTAATTTAGAAAAATATTGCCCTTCAACTCTTTTTGTGAAATATATTGCTCCATGGAAGAAATCTTGAGGGTTGGGTGGTGCCTGTGGCTCAAAGGAGTAGGGCGCTGGCCCCATATGCCGGAGGTGGTGGGTTCAAACCCAGCCCTGGCCTAAAAAAAAAAGAAAGAAAAAGAAATCTTGAGGGTTACTAATCTACTCACTAGACCTAGTGAATTCGACAATGGTAGATCTGTATGCCCCATTCAAGGCATGTCTTATCATCTTCATGCCTCTTGTCCTCTTCTCTCACTCTCTGGAATGAACTATGTTCCCCTAAAATTCTATGTTGAACCTAACCCCTAAGGTGATGATATATGGAGGCAGGGGCTTTGGGAGATGGGTTTAGATTAGGTCTTGAGGGTGGGGCCCTTATAATGGAACTAGTACCCTCGTAAAAAAAGGTCTTAGAGGGCACTGCCTGTGGCTCAATGGGTAGGGTGCCGGCCCCATATACCAAGTGTGGTGGGTTCAAACCCAACCCTGGCCAAACTGCAACAAAAAATAGCCAGGTGTTCCAGCAGGTGCCTGTGGTCCCAGCTACTCAGGAAGCTAAAGAAAGAGAATCGCCTAAGCCCAGGGAGTTGGAGGTTGCTGTGAGCTGTGTGATACCAGGGCACTCCACCAAGGGCGATAAAGTGAGACTCTGTCTCTATCAAAAAAAAAAAAAAAAAAAAAAAATTAGGTCTTAGAGAGCTTGCACACTCTCTCTCTACCTCTTCATGTTAAGACACAGACAGTTAGTTGTCTATAAGCCAGGAAGAGCTCTCATCAGAAACTGACCTGCTAGAGGTCAGATTCCTACTAATAATCCCAATGCCTTTCCCCATAGCAGAATGCCCTACCAGGATGAGAAGGGGAGACACACTGTTAAGAAATGAAAAGGAAAAAAAGAGACCCTTTATTGTTATCCAAGAGCCCTAAGACTGGGACTCAAGCACACCTAAAATGGTCCGCAGCTCTGCCCCAACCTTTGCACCCAAGAAAAATTCTATACCCTCTCACCTCCCCCAAAATTTTGAATTTCCAAAAATAAAAGGTCCATTGCCAAGAAATTATCTACTCTTCCCTACCTAAAAAAACAGTAACCAGCAGCTAACCTGTGTGAGGTGGACAGGCTGAATTCCTCACAGACCTTCCCAACTCAGGGTAAAGTATTCAGTCAGGGGAACATCTACTTGACCATCCCTGCATGGGGAAATCAGCAGTGCAGGCAGCTGAGACCATCAACTAGATGCTTACACTAGAGAAGCTGAGATGCCTGTCTTAGGAGACGAGACTTGCTCTCCCCGACCCCTGCATGCACCATTATCTGGCCTCTTCAAATGTTACATTAGCCTATGTCCCTGTTTATCCTTTACCCAACCCTCCTGGGGGCTGTAATCTCCTCTCTCTCATTCTTAACCTTGACTGCTGATGACCTACAGCTACACATCTTTGCACATACACTCTGTGGTACATAACAGAGTATATGTGCAAAACAAAATGACTCTGGGAAACAGGACAGGTGCTTCCCTGTTCTCATGCTGCCATCAGGCACATAAAACAGTGTATGCCCTTACAAGCTTCCTGGTTTTATGTAAGTTTCTTTCCTCAGCACTGGCTCCATTGCTGGCCACGGTCCCAGGTTGGGGTCCACAAGACACCCAACACTAACCTGCCTATATAATGGGATTGTTGTGGGGATCTACAGAGAACCACCATTCTAGCTGCTGGCAAAATAGAAAATGCTAAATGAAAACAAGTTACTAATGAACACAGAATTTACTTCTACTAATTCATCTATTTTTTCTCAACTCTTATTTACCCACCGTAAGCCATACCCCATAATTCCCCTTCTTTGTCCTTCTTTTCCTTTAAAACAGATAACGCTATTCCAAGAGGCCTCACCAGAACCATGGAAACACCCAACACGGAAATACAGGCTCATGTAAAAAAAAAGTACTGTATGAAGCTCAAAACGCTGCTTTTAGACAAGCTGGAGAAGTGCTACGGCAGTGATTTTCATGTGCTGTGAGAGGATCTTAGGTATGCCATAAAATTTTTTAAAGATCATTAATTAGGCTCAGCACCTGTGGTTCAAGTGGCTAAGGCACCAGCCACATACACTTATGGTGGCGGGTTCAAATCCAGCCCAGGCCTACCAAAAACAACAATGACAGTTGCAACCAAAAAATAGCTGGGCATTGTGGCAGGCGCCTGTGGTCCTAGCTACTTGGGAGGTTGAGGCAGGAGACTAGCTTGAGCCCAGGAGTTGGAGGTTGCTGTGA
>NW_003852397.1:25378527-25436554 GCF_000181295.1 Otolemur garnettii
TTTTTTTTTTGATCAACATCATTTAAGTGTGCTGCAGAAGTTTAACTACAGGTTCAAGTGTGCAATAAGATTAAAAAAGGTTGAAACACATTGTGTTAAGTGTGTATATATACCCAGGGCATCCAGGAAAGGCAAGACGCCATCTGGAGCCCTCTCCTTACTCCACCTGCCTCACTGTCTCCTTTCTGCCTGCGACATGCAATCTGCAATGGTTTGGGCACTTGTTAGAGAACCAATGTACTTTCAACCCTTCAAACTTTATTTGCTCTCCCTAATTTCAAACCATAGCTCTGCCCACTTCATTCTGTAGCTTCGCTTTTAAAACTTAACTCTCCAAATTTGAATTATGAAGAAAATCCTAACTATAAGTACTCATATGTCAATGCACAGCCATACCTACCTAAAACAATAGACAAAAAGTATCCCATATCCAGCCAATATACTCGCCATTACCTTTGCCCATGAGATCCTGATTATATTTCTGAACTTTTAGGTTTTGCTAAAATCCATTCATTCCATAAAGAACTGTTTTTTGCTTGCTGAACGTTGCTGAGCACACAGACCAGCATAAAACATGGCTCCTGTAGCGTGAGAGAAGGGCATTTAAATAAATAACTATACCACAAAGAGAATAAGAGATATAACATAAGCATAAACAGTTTAACAATAATTGACTCGATGAAGAAGAATGCTTCCCAAGGTGACATTTGAGCTGACCTTGAAGGATAAGAAGGCACTTACTGGGCTTATTATAAATGGGTAAGAGGAGCTCACTCCTCACTGTGGGAACAGTAAGTGACGGGCACAGAATCATGACAGATAAATGTATTGTAGAGAACAATGAGAACCTCATCTGCCTGGAACAGAGGTCAGGGAGTGAAAAGACGTAAGACAAGGGAAGTAAATAATGCTTGATCAGTATGTTAAGCTCAGAGGTTTTTACTCTCTCCTGTAGACGATGAAAAAGGATATTAACTTTGTATTTCTATAGGCTGACTTTGGCAACCATATGAGAATAAGTGACTCTTAAGAAAAGAAACTGGTTAAGATGATGCTCCAGGGGTCCTGGAAAGACAGAGGCTACAAGGATGAAAATGAAGAGCTGGCGTTAAGGAATATTTAGTGAGTAAAACGGACAGGACTTGATAATGAACTAGATTATATGGGAGTAACAGAAAACAAAGTTCCCAGGTTCCTGGCAGTCAAAGGTCAGACAGTGGTGCCATGAACCTAGAGGGACTTCCAAATAGAGTAGGAAACAGGGAGGAAGGAAGCAAATGCTTCTGGTTTGAACACACTCAGACCGAAGGGCTCATGTGACATCCGGGTGATCGGAAAGACAGCTGGAGATGTGTGTCTGAACGACAAAGGCTGGGTTTCCAGACTAAGATCTGGAATTGCTTGGCCAATCAGTGTCATCAGAGGAAGATGAAACTGCTACCAAAACAGAGTTTTAAAAATGCTCATCATAAACTCGTAGGCAGAGAAAGCAAAGAACCTACCAAGGAGGTTGTAAAGGATCAGCATTAAGACAAACAGCAAACCAAAAAAACACCTACAAGTAAGAGTCAAACAGGGAAGGGTGGCCAACAGGGGCAAGGGAAGATTGCTTCAGGTACAGACAAGGGTTAAAAAGCGTCCTAAGACTGCTGGTAACCTCAAAGAACAAGTTCAGTGGCTAATGGGAGAAAAGGTCAAGTGGTGATAAAAAAAAATAAAAAAAGATGTTGAGGAAAAGAGGCTAAAAGATAACAAATGTCAATTTCAGAAGCTCAGCACTAAAGAAAAAGGCTCAAGAAAGGGCAAGTAACAACCACAAAAAATCCAGGGTTAAGGGGAGACGTTAATGGACAGGAGATATTTGGATCGTTTTGTTTGGTGTGGGCTTTTTGTAGGAGAAACAAAAAAGGGCGAGGAAGAAAAACGGGGAAATGGATGCCATGTAGATCAGAAGAGATAGAGGCAAAGAATCAAAACCAAAAAGAAGACTTTAACCTTGGACAGGAGAGAGATCTAAACCCCACAGACCAAAGTGATGGTAATGAAAATACACACTGGCTGGGAGAAACTGGGGTTTATGGAAGCGAGACAGAGAGGGGTGGATCTGCAGCCCTGTTCTCCACCTTAAATAGCTTGGTAACTTGGGAGCATTTTGTTAAATAAAATCTATAAGAGGTCATTGTTTTGGACTAGACTCTTACACTAAGCTCCATCACACCAGACCAGGCCAAACCAGAATGCTATGTACCATGTCATCAAATAAAACAAACAATTAAAAAAGCCAGGAGAGACACAGCAACCAATCAAAAGTGGCCCAAGTTTACCTGAGCAGGCATGATAAGAAGTCCCCTCTGTTTTAACCTGTAAAAAAAAATCACTTTCAAATAACTAATCTGCTTTTGTTCTGTTTCTGTTTCCTTTGGCTTCTTTCTGTCTAAAAAGCCAACTTCCTTTGTTCAGCGCCTAGAAACACTCTATTTTACAGAACAAGGTGTTGCCTGATCCTAGAATCACAAATAAAAGCCAATTAAGAGCTTTAAGATAAATGTTTTGCAATTTTAACAATTTAAAGGAGGGGGAAAAAATGAAGGGTAAAGAGGAAAGTATTAGAGAAAATATATATAGAATATATTCAATGATAATTCTCCTAACATTTTCATAAAGATATGGTTTAAAACAGGTTAAGCTGAACAATTCTCAACATGAAAAGTCACTGGTATTTTAAACTTTTCAAACTGCTTGGGATTGCCTGCATAATATTCTATCTTCTAATATATTAACTTGATTTGTTAATTAAAATCTATTAAATTACCCAAAAGAATATAATCAAATGAGTGCCAATCTTCTATCAATATAAAGGCAGAACAGAAGAAATAACTCACTGAAATTGCAAAGTTTGGGGAGGGGTGTCTTATTTGCATTGCAGTGTGTGCCAAGGGCTTGACTACATTTATTTTATGAGATACAATACCTACAACTGTAGCTCCTATTCTTAAACTGTGAAGCCTGTGTCTCAATAAAATGCCAGTTTAAAAGAGAAGATAATGAAGACCACCATCACCACCAGAACCCCATAAGAACATGTGAAAGGTTATAAAACAAAACTCCTTTTATAGGGTTGAATCCTTTCCAGGGTGAGCCTTTAAGACATTCTGACAGTGCACACAAATACTATCTCTGGAACAAAACCAAAAAGGCACAGCTGCAAGACATCTTCCACTGAAGTCGTAAATGACTCAATAGCAGTTCCTCCTTGGAGCAAGACAGTCTATAAAAGCCAGAAGCAGAGCTATTTTCCCCTGCAAACTGTCCAGTGGAACTGCTTTCTCTTAATTCAAATTGCAACTTTATTAAAAAGCTAAAGCACACAGCATGTCCATTTTAATGTATAGAATAAATATAAATAAAATGTGGGAAAACACACCTCTACGTGGTTTTCATTAAGAAAAATCCCCAACTGAACCAAAAATTATGGTAAAATACATGAACATATATATATATATATATTAATTACAATCCATTCACCATCACAAATAAGAAATTTGAGTTTCCTATAGCAAAATGTTTTTTCAAACTTCTAAGGCATAAGAGTGACAAAAAAAATTAGGTATTAGTGTTCATATTCAGAATACTGATTTATTTCGAACTTTAATTCATTTAAATTTGGGATGTTTGCATATTTACGATAGCTAAGAATAAAAAAATCAAAGACATTTTGAAATTAATTAGGAATAATTCAACATAAGAAATACAAGTCAGGTAACCAAATTAATGCTTTATTTTGTGATGCTTTCACTGCTGTAGTTTTGACTATGTTTCTATAGCAACACCAACAAATAGTCTCATACAAATACTTCTTCTGTAGCCAAGATGAAAACCAATAACCACTTCTCTATTATGGCTTCCAACAACAACAACAACAACAAAATCAGCCTTCCTAAACTTCAAACTTCTACAAACTTCAAAACCTAGGCACTTGAAGCTAACCACAAATGTTAGGTATTCTCTGACTCTTCAGAAGGGAAGTTAATGACAGAGAAGGAATAATTATGTCTCTTCTTCGGCAACAATTCATTCAGAATAAAAAAAGAGAGAGAGAGAGAGAAATAAAGTAATAACCAACAAATGACTTGGAAAATTGTCTAAATTCTAGAGAAACAAACAGTGACTACTGGGCCAAATGTAAAGAATTCAATATTTTAAAGAGATAAACTAATTTTTCTGAAAAGTTTCAGACATGCTTTCAAAGATCACTTTTTGCCAGTGCTACTGAAGTTAAAGTATTTTACTAATAGTAATAGAACTGTCTCTTTTGTGAGCAAGCTCTCTGCTAAATGCTTTACAAACATCCTCATAAATGTTCGTTCCAAAAGATATCTGCACAACAAGTATTACCAAGTTTATTTTACGCTCAAATAAAATGAGGCTCAAAGAAACTGAGTAACTTCCCTTAATAAGCATGGAAAGCAAAAACACATAGCATCTCATCATTGGTCCCGGAGTTACACACCTGAATTTGGATAAAAGCTCAACCCGCTAACAACTGCATATGAAGTAGATATCTGATTTGAATTAAATTCTATTTTATGTGAGACATGTTCTTGACTTTACACCATGATGTTTATATAACCTCCTAGTTATGCCTCTCTAAACTTGAAAAAGCAGTCTTTACATAAACAGTCTCACCTACAAACATCTTACATGTGCCCACGGACTTTGCTATCATCATCAGGACTTTATTCAGCTATTTCTAATCTAATACACTAAATTTTCTCAAAATGGTTTTTAGAAATCCACAAGGAAAACTGAAACACAAGTGAAAAGTATAGATCTTTTCTAAACACATGCATACACATCAACAAATGCTTGCCTTGCATTTAATGTCAATGACTAGATACATCATCATATGTCTTTCTTCAAACTATAAAAACTATAGTCATGTATCACTTAAGGAGGAGGATAGGCTCTGAAAAATGTGTCATTAGGTGATTTCACTGTTGTGTGAATATCATAGAGCTGTATTTACACAAATCTGGGTAGTGAACTGTGCTCCTCATTTAATGGTATGGCCTGCTGCTCCCAGACTACAAACCTATATAGCATGTTACTGCATTGAATACTGCAGGGAACTATAGCACAATAACTATCTGTATATGTAAACACATCTAAACAAAAAAAGGACAGTAAAAATACAACTTAAAAGACAAAAAATGCCCCACCTATATAGGGCACTTATGAATGGAACTTGCAGGACTGGAAGTTGACCTGGGGGGTGAGTGTGAAGGCCTAGGATATCACTGTACACCACAATAGACTTCATAAACTATACTCCTTAGACGCTACTAAATGCTTTGTTTGTTTGTTTGTTTTAAATATTTTTCTTCGGCTCGGCACCTGTGGCTCAAGTGGCTAAGGCACCAGCCACGTACACCTAACATGGCGGGTTCAAATCCAGCCCGGCCCGCCAAACAACAATGATGGCTGCAACCAAAAAATAGCTGCGCACTGTGGCAGGTGCCTGTGGTCCCAGCTACTTGGGAGGCTGAGGCAGGAGACTTGCTTGAGCCCAGGAGTTGGATGTTGCTGTGAGCTGTGATGCCACAGCACTCTACCCAGGGGGACAGCTTGAGGCTCTGTCTCAAAATAAATAAACAGATAAATAAATAGATATTTTTCTTCAATAATGCATTAACCTTAGCTTACTATAACATTTTTACTTTATAAACTTTTTATTTTCTTAACTCTCTTGTAATAGCTTAAATCAAACTGTACAGCTATGCAAAAATACTTTTTCTTTATATCCCTATTCCACAAGCTTTGTATCAATTTTTAATTTTTTTTACCTAGTTAAAAACTAAGACACAAACATCCACATTAGCCTAGCCTACACAGAATCAGGGTCATGAGTGTCTGTGTCTCTCTTCCACCTCCACATCTTGTCCCCCTGGACATTTTCTGCGGCAGTAACACTCAGGGAGCTCTCTCTTCTATGATAACAATGCCTTCTTCTGGAGTATCTCTGGAAGGGCTGGCCTGAAGCTATTTCACAGGTAACCTTTTTTTAATAAGTAGAAGGCATATACTCTCAAATAGTATAGTAGATACATAACCCAGTAACACAGTCACTTTTTATCATTATCAAGTATTATATACTATACATAATTACATGTGCTAGATTTTATACAACTGGCAGCACAGTAGATTTATCAATACCTGCATCCCACAAATACTGAGTAATGCATTGCGCTATAATGTTACCAGGGCTATGATGTTACCATGGCTACAGTGCCACTAGATGACAGGAATTTTCAGTTCCATTAGAATCTTAAGGGACCACCATCATATAGGTGGCTCTTACTGACTGAAACATTATGTAGCACATAACTCTATTTGGAAGAGAGCAAAGAACTCCAAAGGAAAAATGATCCCTATAAACCTGTGAGTTAACTGTGAATGCATTCATTGATAAGAGTATAGGTGCTACAAACACATATACCACATTACCCAGAACAGTTCTGGTTTCAAATATTGTGTTCCACTATCTCCTTAAGAAAACTCACACACATCACAACTACCATTTTTATTTAACTGATATAATATAATCACCAGATTTAGGGGCTTGGGGCCAAAAGATTACTGCAGGCTAGATGCAAGGAAGGGTCCTCAAACTTTTTAAACAGGGGGCCAGTTCACTGTCCCTCAGACTGTTGGAGGGCTCGACTGCAGGCCCCGGGACAAGTCAGCTGCTAAGCAGGACAGGCAACAGTGGCAAAAACACCCAGTGGGCCAGATAAATCTCCTAGGCGCGTGTGGCCCGCAGGCCATAGTTCGAGGACCCCTGGGAGTGATAAATAGAAGAAACTCCATTAGAACTTTGACAGAAAGGTTGGATTGTCAGTGGTGAGAGAGAGGGACAGGAACATTCAAGAGAGAACAGTCCTTATCCAGGGTGAAGAAGAAAGGTGCCCTGGGGAGTAGAGAGGGGTGAGTTGGGTAGTAAAGTGACCGCTGCCACTGGATCAAAGTTACATACGAAGAAAAGACAGAAGTGGAAATACAGCAGCTGGAAAGACTGCTGAGAACTTTGAAGGCCAAGATAAGGACTCTAGGCTAAAGATACAGAACTCCCTGAAGATTTTATTTTTTAGTAACAGCTTTATTGAGATATCATTTTATATGATTCCATGATTTTTAGTATAGTCAGAGTTGCATGGCCAGTACCACAAACAAATTTAGATGCTATTCATCATTCTTATTAAAGAAACCATTCCTATTTTATTAGACCTGATTCTAAAACCAAAGAAAGACATCACAAAAACACTACAGACTAATACTCTCTATAATTCTACAGCAAAAATATTTGACAAAGTACAAGCAAACAAAATTCAGTAGGATATTAATAGGATCTTATACCATGACCAAGTGAGATTTATTCCAAGAATACAAAGATGGTTCAACAAGGAAAATTAATCAGTAAATCATATTAATAGAAATGAAGAGGGTGACACATAATCATATCTAATAGATACAGAAAAAGCATTTGACAAAAGCTAACATCCTTTCATGATAAAAAACAAACTAGGAATAGAAGGGAATTTCCTCAACGTGATAAGAAGCATCTATAAAAACCTACCCCTAATATACTTACGAGCAAAAAAATGAAAGGTTTTTTAGAACATCAAGAATTCTTAGAAGGAAACAGGTATAAATCTTCATGACTTTGGATTAGGCAACACACCGTTAAATATGACAAGAAAAACATAATAAAAGAACAAAACATAAGTCAACTAACTTCATCAAAATTATAAAAGCATTTGTGAGTCAAAAGGACATTATCAAGAAAGTAAAAAGGCAACCCACAGGATGAGAAAAAATATTTGCAAGCCACATAACCAAAAAAAATCTAACATCCAAAATACATTTTAAAGCACTCTTGCAACTCAACAAAATGATAACCCAACTAAAAACTGGGTAAAGGACTTGATAGACATTTCTCCTAGAAGACATACAAATGGCCAATCATCACATGAAAAGATACTCAACATCATTAGTCATGAGAAAATGGAAATCAAAACCACATCGAGATACCTCTTAAAACCCACTAGGACGGCAAATTTAAAAAAATGAAACAGAAAATAGGAAGTGCTGACAAGGAGTTGGAGAAATTAGAACCTTCATACACAGCTACTGGGAATATAAAACAGTACAGCAGATTCAGAAGTTGGGGAAAGGGAAGAGGGGGGATTGACTAAGCATAGGTCAGGGCTTCTTCTAGGGAAGATAAAATGTTCTGCTATAGTACTGATGGCTTGACAAGATTTTGAATATAATAAAATCCACTAAATTGTATACTTTAAAATGTATAGGCTCGGCGCCTATAGCTCAACCGGCTAAGGCGCCAGCCACGTACACCTAAGGTGGCGGGTTCGAATCCCCAGCCCGGACCCGCCAAACAACAATGACGGCTGCAACCAAAAAATAGCCGGGCGTTGTGGCGGGCGCCTGTGGTCCCAGCTACTTGGGAGGCGGAGGCAGGAGACTCGCTTGAGCCCAGGAGCTGGAGGTTGCTGTGAGCTGTAATGCCACGGCACTCTGCCCAGGGGGACAGCTTGAGGCTCTGTCTCAAAAAAAAAAAAAAAAAAATGTATAAAATTGTGAATTTTATATTATGTATATTTTATCTGATGAAAGAAAGGAAACCTATACTCTTTAGCTATCACCCCACCATAGCCCCAGCAATCACTGCTTTCTATAGATCTGCCCACTCTGGACATTTTACATAAATAGAGTCTTAGTACATGAGGCCTTGTGTGTCTAGCTGCTTTCACTTAACATGTTTTCAAGGTCCATCCATGTTATAACATGTGCCACATTACATGTTGTACATGTTACTACATTTTACGGATATACCACATATTGTTCAGCCTTTTGTCAACTGATGGACATTTGGTTTGTGCTTACTTTGTTGGTTTTTATGACTAAACATTCCTGTACAACTAACTCTTCATGTGGACATGATTTCATTTTCCTTGGCCATATTCCCATGAGTAGAATTGTTGGGTCAAATGATAACTCTATGTTAAGGTTATTGAGGAAATGCCAGACTATTTTCCAGTGTGGCTCACTATTTTACATTCCACCAACAGTGTCCATGGGTTCCACTCCCATGGGCATCTGATTATGGCCAAGCAGGATGACCACTAAATGTTATTCTGGGAAGATAAATTTGAGGACCTCGAAAAAGCAGGGGAGAAGCAGGGGAGTCCAGTGGAAAGCCATATAAATATAAGTAAAGCTTATTTATATGCTCTATACTTATATACTCAGACAGAAGTAGTAAGAGTAATAATAAGTAAAGGATAGATATTAAATACATTTCAGAGAAAATAATACACAAAAGTTGAAGTCAAAATACTGGGTAAAGAGGAGGAATAACTAAAAAATAATCTGCCAAGTTGTAAAACTGGAAGACTAGGAGAGGCCGAGTGAAGCAGCTCATGCCTGTAATCCTAATACTTTAGGAGGCCAAGGCTGGAGGATCATTTGAAGCCAGGAGTTTGAGACCAGACTGGACAACAAACACAGCAAGACCCCATCTCTACAAAAAATTAGCCAGTCACACATGGGTACTTCCAACTGCTTGGGAGGCTGAGACAGGAGCTAGAGGTTGCAGTGAGCTGATGATACCACTGCATTTCATCCTCAAGCAACAGAGCAACACTCTGTCTCAAAAGAATACAAAAAGGCGGGGCGTGGTGGTTCATGCCTATAATCCCAACACTTTGGGAGGCCAAGGCAGGTGGAGCACTTAAGCTCACAAGTTCAAGACCAGACTGAGCAAGAGCAAGACCTTGTCTCTAAAAAATAGCCAGGTGTGGCAAGCGCCTTGTAGTCCCAGCTACTTGGGAGGCTGAGGCCAGAGATCACTTGAGCCCAGGAGTAGGAGGTTGCTATGAGCTATGATGCCATGGCACTGTACTTGGGGCAAGAAAGTGAGACTCTGTCTCAAAAAAAAAAAAAAAAATAAGAGTAGACTTCAAAGTGCTATAAGAACTAAACATGGTAAATACACTGTACCATCTCAAGCAGGTACAGAGTCACCTACATGTGTCTAACGAAAAAAAAAATATCTGGAAGGAAGTCTCAGTGGCAGACTAATCCTCAAAATAGTGCTGGCTAAAAACCAGCTCAACAGGGCAAGCTAAGTGCCAAGAATGAAGGACAGGAAGCCCAGTATCAGATCATTCATTAATCATTTATTCATTTAAGCAAATAATTATTTGGGAGCACATTAGGGGCCAGATAATTGTGAACACACAATGTGATAACTGCCTTTGGTAAATATACACACACACATACTCTTCTGAACAACCTCAATTATCACCAGCTAACCCTCTACTTGCCTTTCTCCCACATAGTTATAAGCTCCACAAAACGTGTTATGTTTAAACTACATAAAATAAAGGGTTAATAAATGAGTAGTCACAGCCTGTGCGTGCTTTCTCCCAAAGAGAAGTATGTCTTTATAATTTCAATTCTGAAAGGCAGCCTTTCATTTACTGTGGAATGGGCTGAGTAGAAAAAAGAAAACAGCTACTAAAGGAACACAGGAAAGACTCAAGGTAGAACTGAGATCGAAGAGGTGGTATTTATTTTTCAGGAGGGGACTGGTTTACAAGAAGAAAGTCTGAGGGCTGCTCCATATTGTGATGAGAAATACAAATTGATGGAGAGAATTTTTTTAAGTTTTGCTGTTATAATGAAACCTTCTTTTGTTTTTCTAGGGGCCAGAGTAAAAACTTAAATTGTCTGTCAATTTAGACTGAATAACAACACAAAGAGGTATAACTAATAAATCAATGGTAGGAATAAGGTGAAATTGAAGAAAACTTGTCAATTTATCTATAGACGACAAAGAGCAAGATATACCAAACCACATCAATAATTAGATTGAACGTAAAAGGTCTTAAGCCACCAATCAAAGGACAGAGATTATCAGACCGTATTAAAAAAGAATTCTATGCTATGTACAAGAAACCTACTTTAAAGATAAGTACTGGGAATAAGAGAGCTGGTATAAAGAAGCAAATTGTGATATGCAAAATGAATTGTGATAGGGAAGCAAAGAAATTGCCCTAGATATCAGAAATCAGGTACTTTGTTTAGCGTAAGAGTAAAGAAAAGAAAATCTACATAAAAATCTAAACAAAGATCTCATAATACAAATAAATGTGGTTGGTGTACTATGCTTAAGGCATATAATTAAATGTCGTAAAAGTGCTTACAACCTAATTGTTCAATTAAATTTTACTTACTAAATAATACAATCTTAGTTCAAGTCCATGACTTGGAACACCAATGGCTTTGAACCTAAAATATGCCAAGTTTGTGGCTGTGGCTCCTTTTCTACCTTCATTTCCACCTCCCTTCCCCATGTACCAGGTTTGTAACATGTACCTTTTTCATGGTTGTGTCCACTTTCACATCCACACAAAACATAACAGTAGCCATATGGGGCAGGGGCGTACCTTAAAAAGTCAGTCAGTGTGATATACTGAGGACACACTCACCGAGACTTTTAACAGCCTCAAAGCCTTCAACTATTCCCAATGTCAGCTGAGACTTTCAATACACCCAATTCATGTTTCGTACAAGAGAAAGCTCTGATTATCTGGCAAGCATATTTTGTTTTACTTGTCTTCATAAATCTAACCCTCTAGTAATTTTGGTCCTTGACTCCCAAAATACATACATTCTCTAAAACAGCAATGTCCAATGTAATCTAAGCTCCACCCCATATCTACTTCTTCTTACCACTTTTAAGGTTTAAAACTGTTCATTAAGCATTTGGAAGTGCTCTGCTAATTACCCGGAATGATGGAAACAAAATGAAGATGCATAGGCTCGGCGCCTATAGCTCAACCGGCTAAGGCGCCAGCCACGTACACCTAAGGTGGCGGGTTCGAATCCCCAGCCCGGACCCGCCAAACAACAATGACGGCTGCAACCAAAAAATAGCCGGGCGTTGTGGCGGGAGGCGGAGGCAGGAGACTCGCTTGAGCCCAGGAGTTGGAGGTTGCTGTGAGCTGTAATGCCATGGCACTCTGCCCAGGGGGACAGCTTGAGGCTCTGTCTCAAAAAAAAAAAAAAAAAAAAAAAAAAGATGCATATATGCTTAATATGTTATGTTTGCTCTATTCTGCTTCAGAAAGGAAGATTTAGCCTTTGTAGAAGAAAAGCATAAAAATTATTTTTTCAAGCTTTTATTTTGAGAAGACTGTGAAAAGTTCACATCCATCGTTATAATTTGTTTCTCTTGGATCTAAACATACACCCACCCATTGGCTTCAGAAAAGTGCTTGGACAGAAATCCTAGGAGAATGATACTTCCTGGAAGTTTGAGTAAAAAAGAAAGAGAGAGAAATCCTTTCCATGAAGGGACAGCCAGTAACAAATAATACCCCCCCCCAAAAAAAAAACTTCCTTTTTTTTGAGACAGAATCTCACTCTGTGCCCAGAGTAGAGTACCTGGCATCACAGCTCACAGCAACCTCAAACTCTTTGTGCTCAGGTGATCCCCTTGCTTCAGCTTCCCAATAGCTGGGACGATAGGCACTGGCCACAGTGCCCAGCTATTTTTTAGAGATGGGGTCTCACTCTTGCTCAGGTGGGTCTCAAACTCCTGAGCTAAAGGGATTCACCCTCCTCAGCCTTCCAGAGTGCTAGGATCACAGGCCTGAGCCACTGCACCCAGCCTACAAATGTTTTTTTGAATTAATACCAGTTTGTTAAAAAAAAAAAAAAACTACTCTTACAGAAAAGATACATTCATTCATTAAACAAATACTTCTTTTTTTTTTTTTGGAGACAGACTCTCACTTTGTAACCCTCAGTAGAGTTCCGTGCCATCACAGCTCACAGCAACCTCAAACTCGTGGGTTCAAGCAATCCTCTTGCCTCAGCCTCCCAAGTAGCTGGGACTACAGGCACTGCCACAATGTATGACTATTTTTAAAGATGAGGCCTCACTCTGGCTCAGGCTAATCTCAAACTTGTGAGCTCGGGCAACCCACACACTTTGGCCTCCCAGAGTGCTAGGATTATAGGCGTGAGTCACCGTGCCCAGCCAACAACAAATACATCTTCAGCTTTTGTTTTTTTGGGTTTTTTTTTTTTTTTTTTGAGACAGTCTCAAGCTGTCTCCTGGGTACAGTGCCATGGTGTCACAGCTCACAGCAACCTCAAACTCTTGTATTTAAGCGATTCTCTTGCCTCAGCCTCCCAAGTAGCTGGGACTACAGGCGCCTGCCACAATGTCCAGCTATTTTTTTGTTCTCGTTGTTTAGCAGGCCTGGGCTGGGTTCAAACCTGCCAGCCTCCGTGTATATGGCCAGCACCCTAACCACTGTGCTACGGGCACTGAGTCTTTTTTTTTGGAGACCAAATCTTACTCTGTGGCCTGGGTAGAGTGCCATGGCATCATCATAGCTCATAACAACCTCAAATTCCTTGGTTCAAGCAATCCTCCTGCCTCAGCGTCCTGAGTAGCTGGGACCACAAGTACCCACCATAACGCCCAGCTAATTTTGCTATAGTAGATTCCCACTTTTATTTAGGCAGGAACTCAAAGCAATCCATCTGCTTCAGCCTCCAGGATTACAGGTGTGAGCCACTGCACTAGGTGTTCTTGAGCAAACTATTAAGAGGGTAATTTAAAAAAGAAGTCTCACCCTCACACATGAGATGTATAGTAAGATTTCATTAAATAATTAAGCAAAATGATTTTGTATGAAACATTTATGTATGCAGTTTTGCAGGGCAACTTCCATTACCCAATAGCAGTCTCTTTAATACTATTAAAGTAAATTGCTACTGACTTCTGTCTCTCCAAATGAGCTATCAGATATCTAGAGGCAAAGCCTGCAATGTTATATCCCACTCCCCCACAGCCTAATACAGTGCTTGGCATGTAGCAGGTAATCAAAAAAAAATTGATGATTTAATGAATGATTGCATCTAATTCAATAAATGATATACAATTATAAAGCAAATCCCAGTGAATCAAAAATACAGACTCAGTACAGGTTATCACTTCTTGTCCTTTCCTCCCTCTCCTTCTAGACTCACCTTATTGTCCTCACTCTATATGTATTTCTACTACTAAAACTTAGTGTGAACTCAGCAGCTCAGTCCTCTTATTCACCTTTGAATCCACAGCCTGGCACAAATTTGTTTCATAATAAAAAGCAACTCATTCCAAAGATAGCTCCTTAAATCAGTATTCTCAAGCTTCATGTTATTTTTCCATAGAAAACATAATGAACTTAATTGGTAACAATTATATTTCTATTACAATTAAATATCTGATCCTAGTCACTTTTATAATAAATACAACCAAAAGTAAATAAATACCACCAATATTACCACATACAGAGAAATATGAGCTGGAAACATCATCTAGCAACTATAAACAAAAGAAATAGGAAATGAAACTTCCTCAGGCCAGGGAAATTATATAATTCTCCAGAAAACTCAGCTTATATCATTTCTAAACACATTATTATTTGTAATTGTCTCATCCTTTAAAAATAATAACAAAAATAAGGCTGGGTACAATGGGTCACACCTGTAATCCTAGCACTTTGGGAGGCCAAGGTGGCAGGCTAGGAGTTTGAGACTAGCCTAGACAACACAACAAGACCCCATCTCTACAAAACAATGTAAAAAATTAGCCAGGTATGGTGGCACCGTTACAGCTACTCAGGAAGCTGAGGTCTGAGAATCACTTGAGCCCAGGAGTTCAAGGCTGCAGTGAGGTATGATCATACCACTGCACTCCAGCCTGGGTGACAGAGAAAGACCCTATCTCTAAAAACAATAACAAAAATAGTAATTTAAAAGGTTTCCAGTGGCTCCCATAAGGGCCTATTGGATGAAGACCAAATTTCTCAGATAGTCTCCTGGGTAGAGCACAGGCTGGCTCCAATCCAGCTTTGCAGCCTGTGGTCTGCTTAAACCCCCCGAACTCTAGCCATACTAGACTCCTAACATGAAATAAATCGTCACGCTTCCATGTCTTTATTAATGTTGACTCTCATCTGTCTGGACTGTGCAATTCCCATATCTACACTTGAAAAAAACTCAAACTTTCAAGTATAAGGCAAAAAATAGGCAGCACATGAACAAATCTAACAATACCTTGGTTACTGATTGAATGAAGTCTGGGATTGGGAGGAATGCAATGAAGTTATTTGTGAGTTTACGGTACACACGTTGACAAATCAAAGGCTAGGAAAGAGATACCTGGTAGATGGCAAACCAACCCAGCAGGGCGTCTCTACCACCCCGGCAAAACCTGCAAAACCCACTGGCAGAATGCCAAGAACATAAAAGTCAGATGAAAATGAGCTAAGAACAAAGTACCCCCTTTCCTAAAACAGCCCTAAGATAGAACATTGTGGGAGAAGGAAATCCTCCCAGGGTACAGCAAGATCTGATCAGGAATCATACATCAAACAACAGCCAAGACCCAGAACACTCACTGCTCCCACTGCCCTGACTGTCCAACTCATGAACTACAGGATGTGATCTGGCTATGTGGCAGGGCAGGGCACAGTAGTTTTCCAGGAAACCTAATGATGGGGTTCACCACTGATGCATGGGCTGGATGGAAATGAAAGCAGAGGAATGAACAGCACCTTCATGGCACTGCTGCAGGTACAGCCCATCAGCAGGACCTGTCATGGTCTGCCCCTGTGAGAGGAAGGGGAGGAACGTGTCTGCAGCTGTACCTACAAAAGTGGAACTATGACCCACAAGGACATATCTGTGACTATATGCACTGAAAGTATACACGCATTCATATACATATTATACTTAAATATACAGAAAAGTGCATATACCTACATGCGTATCAGACCAAAGGGGTGAAATAGAGCGCTCCTAACAATTAACTATTTGCTATACCTGACTTTCCCTTTGTCTTAATCTGCCTGACCCTTTCCTCCTCCACAGTCAACCCCAGTCTAATGATTTTAACTAGTTCTGTTCAAGTAGTTTGACTCAGGTGTAATTTGCAACTAACTCATATCATCTTTCCCATCCCTTTCTATCTCCTCCCATTATCCCCTATAATTCCAGCCTAACCACACTAGAACATATAAAGTCAATAAATGCTAAACGAATCAACAAAATAGCACAGTTATAAACAGATAAGGAAATTTGGTTTTCTATTCTATTATCTATGTATCAAAAGCAAATATTTTTCCCATTGGATTCCAGGGTAATAAGGAAACCTGAGGCACTTTTTCTCTTTTGTGGAGAAGGACTGGCCCCAGGGGTGGGTTCCACCACTTAAACCTTTATTATAAAAGAACATATATAGAGAAAGAGTTTGTTTCTGCCATAACGTTGATTGTAACAGGATCTGTCCTGTACCAATTGTATATTTATCTTTAAAAGAAACACATGGAATGGCATGACAAAGAAGAGCTTGGAATCATTACATAAAACAAGCCCAGCTGATGCCCAGACAGACACAAACACTGTAACCCCTGTGTACCTCTGCCCCAGATGACAGGAGTCAAGCCGTAACAGAATCAGCCCTTGTTGGAGGCCAGTGAGCCAGCTCTCCAGGATGAGTCAGGGCTCATGTGATCAGATCTTTACTTGTGTCGAGGCTTCTTAACAGAGATAATATAGACTTGTTACCCTTGTATGATGCTGGAAAATATCCAAAATAATTGGCCTATCCCTTTCTGACATATCTGTAGGCAATAAATGAACGCACTTTCTATTAACTGTGAACTTTCAAATGAGTCCAAGGGATAAATGGATGCCCTATTAATTAACATTTCCAAAATTAAGTTCTACTACTTTAACAATTTATGGAGACACATTATCCTATTTTGCCAAGGGAAAATAAGCAAAATTTCTGAAAACAATGAAGCTGGACACAGTGGCTTATGCCTGCAAATCCCCGCATTTTGAGAGGCGAAGGCAGGAGGATCACTTCAGCCCAGGAGCTTAAAACTAACCCCAGCAACATAGCAAAATTCTATCACCACCATTTAAAAAATTCTAAATTTTTTAAAAATTAGCTAGTCCCCGCTAGTTAGGAAACTTAGGAGATCACTTAAGCCCAGGAATTTGAGGCTGCTATGAGCCATCATCTTCCTCCAGGCTGGGCGACAAACTGAGACCCATCTCAAAAATAAATAAACTTTGATATATTTGTATTTTTCTGTTACCATGTTTTTTGCACTGAATATATGTTGTTAGTGCAATTTTTTTTTGGTTTTTTTGTTTGTTTGTTTGTTTGTTTGTTTGTTTAGAGTCAGAGTCTCACTTTATTGCCCTCAGTAGAGTGCTGTGACATCACAGCTCACAGCAACCCCCAGCTCTTGGGCTTAAGTGATTCTCTTGCCTCAGCCTCCGGAGTAGCTGGGACTACAGGCACCCACAACAACGCCCAGCTATTTTTTTGTTGCAGTTTGGCAACCCACCACCCTCGGTATATGGGGCCAGTGCCCTACTCACTGAGCCACAGGCATTGCCCTGTTAGTGCAATTTTTTAAAATTTAAATAAAGTCCATTAAAACCAAAAATGTACAGATTTCTCTCTTTATTTCCATATTCCTGCTTAGCAATTTTAAAAGCAATACAAAATAAGATGACTAAGTCCCTGCAAAGTTATAATAAACTGGTATTGTGCCATATGGTATAGATTTACCTAAAACACAGAGGTACATTCATACTATTCCTCTTCGAGCTTGGCACTATGTATAAGAAATCACTGGACTCTAAGAAGCTTTCAGACACTGTTACATCAGAGGACTTTTTTTAAGTTAGATTTTAACTGGATTTAAAAGAATGAAAGGAATTTCCTGGATTTTATCGCAGCAATTTCCCAATAGATTTTTGCCCCGACTTCTTGGTAAGGCAAGGATTAAAGCCACTTAGCAAATTAGAGTGTATACTTGCCAGTTAAAATGCTATTAAGAACATGTAAATTAAGACATCTTTTAAAAGCAACACACACCAACAAGTTCCTGTTCAGAAGAGGTTGTTTTAGCAGTCTCCTATGAAGTCAGTCAAAAAGCATCAACCATCTGAGGTCACATCTAAGTGCAAGCGGGATCTACTTTCAGACCACACAGGACTATGAAGGGATCTGGGAACACATACTACATTAGATCAAGAAGGAACCTTTCTTTGTTTTGTTATCATATGACAAGTATTACTGTAAAATACTCTCTGCAACTTCATTAAAATATCAAGCACAATACATGTACAATTTAACCCAGCACAAGGAGGAGGACAGGGACATATTTTTCAGAATTGCAAAATGGCATCTGTAGAATGTCTCAAAGGAGTGACAAAGGCACTTTTTTGGCCCTGACAAAGAGAACAATGTTTCCACTAGGACACTACAGGACTACTGCATTTCAGGGGGAGAGGGGGAAAAGCAGTGAAAATTAACACAAAACAGAACTAACCATGTAGAATGTCAGTCTGTAGAGAAGAATTAAAGAAACTATTGAGGACACAAGCTTCACTCATTAGAGTACATAAAACCAAGAGTGCTTAATGGTTTTAAAAACTGGGTAATTTCAAATGTTATGTTTCAAAAAAAAAAAAAAAAAAACCCCAAAATATTAGGAAAATAAAATTACCAACTGAACTAATTTTTTTAGATTCATAAACATTGCATTTCTATAATTTCTGTTGTTTAAAAGATAGCTTATCAACAAGCTATGCCAGCACTATCATAAGCAATTTGCCTACATCATTTCATTTAATTTCCTATGACCACTCTATAAGAAATGCACTGTCGGCTCGGCGCCTGTGGCTCAAGCGGCTAAGGCGCCAGCCACGTACACCTGAGGTGGTGGGTTCGAATCCCCAGCCCGGACCCGCCAAACAACAATGACGGCTGCAACCAAAAAATGGCCGGGCGTTGTGGCGGGCGCCTGTGGTCCCAGCTACTTGGGAGGCGGAGGCAGGAGACTCGCTTGAACCCAGGAGTTGGAGGTTGCTGTGAGCGCGATGCCATGGCACTCTACCCAGGGGGATAGCTTGAGGCTCCGTCTCAAAAAAAAAAAAAAAAAAAAAAAGAAATGCACTGTCAATGGCTCCAATTTACAGGTAAAGAAACTGAGGCTTACAGAAAGAAAAATGACTGTGCATCAGGCAGATCTGAGTTTTAATTCCCACCCCTTCAAATTACTAGCAATGAGTCTATGGCCTCCTTTCCAAGATACTTTTACTTTGATTTTCAAAACTAACAACAACAAGTAATGTTCACATGCATTAAGAACAATTTGTTTTTAAACAGAGGTCACTCTGTTGCTGGGGCCTAAGTATGCAGTAGCATCATCATAGCTCACAGCATCCCCAAACTCCTGGGGCTCAGACATCCTCTTGCCTCAGCCTCCCTGGTAGCCGGAACTATAGACATGCACCAGCATGTCTGGCTAATTTTTTTATTTTGGGGAGAGAAAGGGTCTCACTATGTTGCCTGGGCTGATCTTGTGCTCTTGGCCTCAAGTGATCTTCCACATCTGACTCAGGACAAGATATTTTTAAAAATTGGACAAGAATTTTCCTAGAACAGCAGACAAAAATGGAACTATTTGCTTAATAAATTGGAGGTGAAGGGGACATTGGGGCATACTCACTCAACCAAGGAACATTTTCAAAACACTGTTAAGAGCGGCCCTGAAAAATGACTTAGGAAAAAACAAAGAGAAGGGATGGCCAAGAAGCCAGGATTTACTTACAAATAAAGTAAATATGGGAATACAGTGGATGGAGAAAGATCATAATCAGTACCCTAAGCTGATTATTCCTCACTTTATATGAAGTTCATGTGCTTCGGTGTCTTCAGTGGATAATGCCCAAAAAGTAATTTGATGACTTTCACGTTGTGAAAAAAAACTTCCTAGTTATAAACTGTAGACTCTGATTAAAGTAAATGAAACCAACAAGTAAGCTTTTCTCCCTATGACAATTTCTGGTAAATTATTTGTCAGCCCAACTTTGAATCCCCCAACACTATTACCCATCTCATCTTCCTAAACTCCACTTCTGATCACATCATTCCTCTGTTTGGAAAACCTCAGTGACTCCATTGACTACAGAAAGCACACCCCAATCCTTCCACCTGAAATGCAGAGTTCTCCAGGTACTGGCTTGGCCCTCCTTGTCATCTTTCTGTTCAGTTCTGCCCAGGATGAATGCTATCATTCTGGGGGGACAGCCACTTGGTCTCCAGGCTTACTCCTCCAAGCTCTTTTCAAAGGACAGCCACCCAAGTAGAATGCTGGTCATCACCACAATCATCCAGTTAAAAAAAAAAAAAACTCCAGCCACCTTGCCAGAGACTACCCTATCAACCCGGTTTGATGCCACCCTTCCCTGTTCCAATGCTCTTCCCTCATTCTGAGCCCAGCACTGCCCTACACTGCAGGCCTTATGTACCATCCTTCCCCACTCCTAAACAAGTCTGTCTTACTCTGTGTCCTCACAGCAACCAACACACCACTTACACAAAGTTCTGCTTAGTATATGTTGAGTAAAGAGAAAGGAGATAAAAAGAAAAACTTGCACATTTAGTTTTTAAACAATTCTAGGCATCATAATCTTATTTTTCTATTATCCAAGATAATCGTCTTAATGATCTAGTAAAGTTATTATAATATTAAGTTAAACAGCGCTATAATGGAACAAACGTTATTTTGGCACCTTGATAATAAGACAATTCATTTTGTCTTTTAATGTGAAGAGCATGGGATTTACTATCTTCACCCTTCAGGATTGCTTCTCATGGGTTAAGACTGGCCTGATGGGTCACTATCTTCAAAAAGGTGGTAAATTCTAAGAACAGCCAGAAGATATTAGAAATGGCTCTGAATGCATTTTAGGGTATACAGTCTTCTTAAATCATGTAAATTGTAGATCTGTGAGGGTTCCACAAAAATAACTAAGTTTATAGATACTAGAGAATCTAAGGAATCAAACTGAGGTATGTGACTGAGGGATCAGTTTCACAGACTAGCCTGAGAAAAGGCAGAAACCTAACGGCCTGGCAAAGGCTATCTGCCAGGTATTTCTCATATGCATTAACATGTTAAATTAACCAGATGCTGAGCTCAAATCAACTAGGTAATGGGTTCACGTTTCTGAATGAATTTGCCTCTTAGCGTTTTCTCAAATAGAGTTCATTTTCCCCACACATACTTCCCTCCTGGCCTCTTCTTTTCCCAGTGCACCTCACACTGCTGAACTTCCAGCTTCCGACAGAGGTAAATGCAGTATAAATACGTGGAATAGTAGCTATTTTTTCTTAACTACCGGCATTCCTATCAGACCAGGTTAGGAAGGACCTTTGTCCTTTTACTGCTCAAGTTGGTACTTAAATCACAACAAAAAAGGGAAAAGAAATGACTGGAAAACAGAAGGGTGCCTGTCCTGGAAAGCAATAGCTATGACTATCATAACCGAGGCATGAGATAAGAAATCTACTATTATTCTTTTGGAATCTACTAGATACACAGTGTCTCAAAAATCACCATACATAGGAAAATTAACAAATTCATATTTTATTTTTATATATCAACATATAGAGGAATATTTTATAAACGAAAGTACATTTAGTTACAATTTCCCATATTCCCTATGTATGTATATATGGTGACCTTTGGAACACCTTGTATAATTTATTACAGTTACACAGAAATTTTGGAATATCTGTAAGTAAAAAACAAGATTGACTTCCAGGAAATCTGGCCAACCCAACTACCAAAAATCCAAACCTGTACCATAGCTCACCCAGCTCCACAGCTGTTCCTTACTGGCCATCAGCAGCTATTTGTTTGCAGCATGATGGCACCCTGTGGGGTAGAATCCAGATATTCATTCCATTCTGGGAGAATGAATGATATGGTCAACAACAGAAATACCACTACCTAGCATGCTGTCAAAACAGAACATCCCAAGAAAAACACCAACTCACATGTATCAGTAACGGATTCACTAGGTAATCATAGGTCTCCTCAGAACTCACACTTACAGCCCAGGCCTGAGATCACTGCTACCACCTTGCTCACCGGCACCCCACAATCCAAGGACGCCTGGATTAGGGATAAACGCCTTAAGTAGCAGTGCTGACACAATTCAGTCCCAGCGCTTAAGTCAGAGGAGGCCCAGCCCTGGGTCAGGAAATAATGCGACTGACTAGAACCCAAAGGTAAACATAAATATCTTTAGGAAGCACAGTTCCTTTTCCAATCGTGAAATTTCCAAATTATTTTAATTTTTTGCAGAGCCCAACAGAAACAGATGGAAAATAATTCCAAATGCTCTGAAAAGTATGCAGATCCTTTATTACTTAAATATAACTAATAACAAAGACTACTCAAGAGAAATGAGATCAGCCTCTACTAACACAAGAAACTTTAGGCACCAGCGCATTAAAACCATACATTTTTCTTTGTAAGGGTAAAGAGCGTATGTGTTTACACACATATCACACAGCCGGTGTGGCTGCTTTCTCTTGCAGCTAGAGGAACCGGTCACATCTTCTATGTCCTGACACACTCAGGGGATGGGAAATGCCAGCAATGCATACTGTGAGGCAAGCAGCTTGGGAACAAGAAAAAGCAAGCAGTTAATCAAAACTGAGATTCTTTATATTATACTGAACAAACTTTTTGGTGTAACACTAGAGAACAAGTTAAGCACAGCATTATGAGAAGCACAGCATCATAAGAAGCACAGAATGCTGCCAGAAAAAAAAAAAAAACAGAATTCTTTTTTATTCTGTTTCTTCCTACACTATCTAGCCACTGAGGCCATTTTCCATATTTCTCCATCACTCAAACTATCATCTCTAAGTGGATTTTACCCACCCACCCCCATCATTTGAGAACCTTCTGGAAAAGAACCAAAAGTATAATCAACTTTGCCAAATGACATTTAGTCCCACCCTAATACTTGGCTATTTGTCCTGCTTACTTCTCAAACTTTTTCCATTCTTTTCTTCCTTCCTTTCTTTCTTTCCCTACCTACAAATAGAGTCTAGCAACTAAGTTACTTCCTTTCTTCCCTAGCCCCTAACTGCTTAATTTTCAACACCAAATGTCTCTATTTCTCCTTCCCTCAATATAAAGAAAGCCAAGAAATGTATAGAATTTTAAGTCTTCAGAATGCAGAATTTAATATTCTAAAGAATTCTGCGGAGAAATTTTTCCGAGCAAAACAAAAACTAATGGTTTTCCATAACCTACTTTTCAAACAATACTCCCCATCTCAACAAAATCACCTCAGCTGTCATACAAAGTTTCTTCTAGGTTTAGCCTAAAGCCAAATACAAATGAGGGTGAGTGTGAGTCCATAATGACTGTCTCAAAAAGGACCTCTAACTGCCCGTTAACCACAATGAAGAGTCTACAAATCAGGACGTGTTTATTCTGCAGAAGAGTTCCTTAGATCAT
Source organism: Otolemur garnettii (assembly GCF_000181295.1). Taxonomy (NCBI): domain Eukaryota; kingdom Metazoa; phylum Chordata; class Mammalia; order Primates; family Galagidae; genus Otolemur; species Otolemur garnettii. Next base: position 25,402,023 of record NW_003852397.1, read on the forward strand.
CAGCACAACTAGAACTTCAAAAAAGAGACCATGTTCTCTGGCCGCAAAATACTTAGAACATTTTTTTTTTTTTGGAGACAAAGCCTCAAGCTGTCGCCCTGAGTAGAGTACCGTACCATCACAGCTCACAGCAACCTCCAACTCCTGGACTCAAGCGATTCTCTTGCCTCCACCTCCCAAGTAGCTGGGACCACATACAGAACATTTTTAACAAGTCATAGCAATAAGACTGAGAACCTGCAGTATTATTAGCATCACCTGCAGGGTCCTCTGCTTGTAGCATGGACTTCAAAGAGGGGAAGGAGGACAGGGAATGACAGACTAAGGAGCTGAGAACCTGGACTGCTAGCAAACACAACCTGGTGGAAAGTTAACATTGATACACGTGTCAAATCTGAAGACAACAGTACAATAAATGCCGTGAGACTGTGTATGCCCCACAGCGAAAGGAATGACACAGCTAAGGCAAAATAAGGCAAATGTATTCCAGAGTAAAAGAAATTTGGCACATGAGATAATTACTTTAGCAAAACCATTTGAAAAGTTTTAAAAGATTTATTGGTTTTAATATGGGAAAGAGAAAACCTTCAAATATGCTTATGTTAAATGTAAAATATACATTTTTAACCTCTCTTCCTTTCAGGTTCACATCAAATTGCCCTGAAACGGCACCAATCCAGCCATATTATACTGATTTTCAAAGTCTTCCAATCACCTGGCCCAAATTAAGTAAACAGCTGTCTTTGGGTGGTCTCAACTTTTCACTTTTTTTTTCCACATTCAAAGTTATAGTTAGATGGATTTAACACTCTGGGTCAGTGATCTTTAAATTACCCTGAAAAAGAAGACTTCACAAATTCTCCTCAGTAAATAAAGAGGCAGAACGTACAGTGAAAAGTGTTGTGAAACAGGTGGATCTAACTGCAGCTATAAAAGTAACGGTAATTGTAAGTACGTCAATTTATTTTACTAAATTTTCTCATCTACAAAATTAAAAGTTAGGGGATAAATTTTCTCTTAAAGTGCCTCTTAGTTCTAAAATTCTACCTTTTTGTTGTTGTTGTTTTTTATCCAGATTCTTCCTTTGTCATCCTGTGTAGAATGCCATGGCATCATAGCTCATAGCAACCTCAAAGTCCTGGGCTCAAGCAATCCTCTTGCCTCAGCCTCCCAAGTAGCTGGGACTACAGGCACCCACCACAACACCCCACTAGATTTTTTGTTTGCTTGCTTAGAAATAGACTGGTCCCGAACCCCTGAGCTTAAGCAATCCACTAGGATCACAGACATGAGCCACTGCACACAGCCCTAAAATTCTACACTTTAAAAAATAACTCATCCTGGCAAATCATACACAAATAACATAGTGAAAAAAGATATCAAAACTGAACTTTGTGAAATGTACACAAATATCGCTTTACTAAAGTATTTATTCCAAAAGCTTTAAAAGTAGGCACAATAAACATCATAATATTAATAGTGATTCTATCTGAAAATGGGAATTAGGCCAGTTTTTATTACTTATGCTTTGCTGTATTCCAGATTCTAGTCAATAAGCATATAAAGTTATCGTTAAAAAGATCCAATCCCTTGAATCCAAGCTGGACATTTTGAATCAGAGCTCTCTGACCTCTACAAAATACACGGGAACTCAGAGTTCTCTTAGAAACACCATTAAGCTCAGTCTTACTGGGGGCAAAATAAAGAAAAAAATCCTCACCTTTGTCCACAGCTACTTTTCCCATCTAGTCTGAAATCCCCTCTTCCTCCCCACCTCTCTTCACAAAAATCTCTTGGGAGTGACTGAACGCAAGTAACCTAAAACTGGAATTTCTGTGTGGTTCTCAAAAATCATTGTCTTGTCATCTCCCCACCTCTACATACAGGCCCAGGATTGGATTTCATACTTATTTTCCAAAAAAATTCCCATAATAGCACTTAAACATTTTTTTTCTTCTTTCTGTTTTCTTCTTCATCTTTTTTTTAAAGCACAGGCAAGGCTATCATGGAAAAAGACGAAAATAATCTGGCACCTGTGGAGGTGATGTCATTACCGGCCACAGCTCTGAGCTGTCCCTGGAATGCAGCCTGCACTTTGAATCTCGGAGCCCACCCAACACTGTTTAATATAAAACACAGTCATACTTGATTGACTGTCTTCTCCTTGGGAAGCGCTGTACTTGCATCTTGTCAGCTTTCGACTTCCTTGGAACACGGCGCCAAATACTATCAGGACCATCCTTGGAAGGCCAAGGGTTTAGCAGCTCTAAACCTTTATTTAATATCTTGCAGGCCAAAGAAGGACTAATTCTGCATACCTATCTATAAGCAATCCCTGACTCATGATAGGTTATATTCCAGAAGCCTGATTTTGAGTCACTGGCATGATAACAGAACTATACATAACTCTCCAAAACCAGATGGAGCAAGGACTTGATTGGGGAAGGGGTGGGCACAGTGAGGGAGTGAGACGGGGGTGTGATTCTAGGGATATGCAAGTCTATCCTCAATCTGTACAATGAGGCTAAGGAAATCTAAAGAAGTGCAAGAAGTAGAATGAGAGTTTCTTGGCATAAAGTAAACAAGAAATGTTAGCTACTGTTATTATTCCACCACCCACCCAAACAGTCATTAAAGGGAATATTATAAGAATTTCCTAAGCCTACTACAAAGGGTCAATAATCTATAACACACCTGAAAGTAGCTGAAAACCACAAATTTGAACATTTCTAAGGAAAACATCCAATTAAGAGATCCAACTAGAACACTTCTGCTTGCCAGAGGAATAAATACCACCCCCATTTGTTCTAGACAGTGCAATGAAGAACCACTACCTCCCTCGTTCCTCCAGCAAGGAACCCACCCAGAGACGGGGTACCTGACAAGGGGATGAGGGTGTGAATTTTAAGAGCCTGCCCAGAGAAACCTGGTCCTTTGCCCAAATCTTCCAACTCCCCACTGTGAAACTCTTTTTTTAAAAGATGGAGAAAGAACAGAACAGAACCTGCTGCTCCCCACTGCCACTGCCTGTCCAGCACTGTCCTGTACAAAGGGAAATAAGACTCTCCACCACCCAGGTTCAGTTTAGAAAGCAACAAAAGGCTTTGCAACTTTCTATCAACACCTTACAAATCCTAACAATGGGGAGATGGATGAGAAAAAGCTTTAAAATGTTTGTCTGTTTTTACTTATATCCTAAAGGCAAAGGCAAAAATCACATTCAGATGCCAATACTAACTTTTTTTTTAATTTCAAAAATATTAGGCAAGACAAAAGAAGGAAGAAGCTGTAATTCATATCATGCAATTCAATTCATAAGACATTGCTTACTTCATTTTTTTTATGGGACTCTGTTATCCTCCCATACCTCCAAAAATTAGTCAATTTTCAATTATTTGTTACTAATTCTGTATGTCTCTAGATAGGCAATCCCAGACTCATGGTGCATTTTGTAGAAAACCCATAACTAAGACCCAAAAAGCTCTCTATGACCCAAAGCAGATCAAAAGTCCTCTCTTCTCTCTGCTCAGCTTTTACAGACTCACAAGATTCTAGAGATGCTCCTGACCCTGGCATTTTTGTATTCTACTTCCCTAGTCTGGCAGTGCAGCTGGAGAGAACCATGTTGGGCCAGAAGCTTAATCAATATCTGAGCCCTGCTTTTCTCCAACACCCACAATGTTTAAAGTCTTGTGATGGAGTGGGGACCGAAATTCCAGACCTTCAGCCTTTTTAATGCACACCAAATCTAAACACTTTTTACCTATTACCCATCCTCCTGCTCCTTACTGCAAGGCATGGGGCAGAGGACAGTGCAAGTCTGTGTGTGTTCTTACTTAAAAAGCAAATTCCCAGTGATCTTGTTCTTCTCACCATCTCAGTTACCCATTCCCACGGTCACACCCCAAGCACTAGGTTTCAATTTTTCCCAACTACGACCCAAAGGAAAATATTTATATCCCAACCTCGTTCAGAAAATACACAGTAAACACACCCAGTTTTGATGGAAACAAAGTTTTTGTCCACTCAGACCAAGACTAAAGCCTAAGTCTAGGCAGTTTATGCTAAATCGAGCCTCAACCTTTCCACTCAGCCAGGCTTCTCCCTACCTGCAGCCATTCTCAGCCAGAGAAAGGGGCACCTTCCCCCCCCCCCCGCCATTTTCTTTCCTCTCCCATGTGGAAGCTTCCCTTTTTAATTCATAGAAAAGTTTCCTATCAACTAGATGACTTCCTGACTTTGAGGTGGTTTTTCATTTTTTTAAATGTTCTCTAAAATGATTTCTTGAAAAATGCTGCCCTAGACCTGTAATGCCCTGCAATTACTTCAATTTCATGTACCCCAACTTCTCATTATCTTGTACCTCTCCATGCCAATACCTCTTGAACCCCAACAATTCTTTGAACCTGGGGATTGTGCGCCCTTATCACCTTCCTACCCCCAGTATTCCTACCTGTCCTTAAACAGCTTGGATTCCAGGATTATACTCTTTAATTCCTCTGCCACTCTCTCCCACCACCACACTCACCTTCTTTACAGTTACATCTAACTCTGGCCTTGCTTCAGACTTGCCCCCAAGAAGCCAAACAAAAATAACCATGATAACTTTTCTTCATTCAAATCCATAGCCACCAACTTTAAGCAGATGCTCAGTGATCCCCAGGAATCCTACAAGAGTTCCCCAGTCAATCCTCAGTCCCACTATTCCAAATATCAACTTCATACCTACACATAAATCAAAAAACTCAGACTCAAAAAAAGACACTAGAAAGTGAATGTTCCGATTTTCTCAGCCACAATCCAACTACAGGTCTCCTTCAACAGAGAAAATTTAATATTCTGTCTAACAAACTCTGTTACCAAAAAAAAAAAAAGGTAATAACCATTCAAGAAAAAAAAAAAGAAAATCTGCCCCAGTCCAAGGCCAAGTTCCAATACTGACATAACCATTAAAGAATAAAAGAAAAAGAGTATTTGCTCTTCAAAAGTATTTTTATTTTCTCCCTAATTTATGAAAATATTTGCTAATATTCTCTTAATTCTCTTACCAAAGTAGTTCATATACAACTATGCCCTGCCTCACTAATCACTGACAGGGTGACAGTTTATTGTCCAAATACAATTTGTTCAGCGATGCAAATACCTGTGCAATCAGGCATGTTCAATTTGCAAGGGACAAGTCCAATGGCCCAGCCAAAAGTGATAAGTACAGGCGCCCTGCTAGTGGGCCTTTTGCTGGAATAAACAGCTTTTCCCACAATTATCTCCAGATTGAATCCCAGTATCTAATAAATGCTTTTATGTAATTCAACATAAAATAGAACACACACATCATAGAGTTGTTATTTATTCTAACCAAGTCACTAATTGCAACACTAACACATATAAGAGAAGAAACCCCAGAGTAAAATGGAGCTGTGTCTCTTCAAACTCCAGAGCCAGTAGTAGTGAAGGCTAAGTAACTGCCCACAAAGATGGGAAGAAGCCTAGCCCAGAATTCCAGTTCCTTTGGGGAACTAGTGCAGGACCTCAAGGGTCCTTTCGATCACTTGGAAACTCAGTACTCTTCCTAAAGGGATAACGAAAAAAGGAACAAAAAAAATTTTTTTTTTTTTTGGAGACAGAGCCTCAAGCTGTCCCCCTGGGTAGAGTGCCGTGGCTTTACAGCTCACAGCAGCCTCCAACTCCTGGGCTCAAGCGAGTCTCCTGCCTCCGCCTCCCAAGTAGCTGGGACCGCAGGCGTTTGCCACAACGCCTGGCTATTTTTTGGTTGCAGCCGTCATTGTTGTTTGGTGGGTCCGGGCTGGGGATTCGAACCCGCCACCTTAGGTGTACGTGGCTGGCGCCTTAGCCGGTTGAGCTATAGGCACCGAGCCGGAACAAATTTTTTTAAACTCAGTAAGGAAATCTAAATTTAAACCCATCCAACAAACAGGCAGATCATATTCAAGAGCATGGCAAAGCTACCAGCCCTTTAGAGCAAGAAGAGACTTCAGCTCAGAGGAACCTCAGGCAAAAACACAAGTACCTCTTGGACTACAGATGTGGCCAAGACCACAGGCTATCCTGCCAGCCTTCTAGCCTCACATGGCTAGAACTCCAGATCACAGAACATGCACAGCAAACCACACCACTCTGGTCCCACGAACATAACAATCCTTACCTTCCCTGACTGAGGCTCACCTCAGCACCCTTACTGTCAATCATCCTACCAAGCACTTTCTGTCATTCAGTCTGAGGACTGCTGAGGTGGCTGGCATCTCCTTCTCCTCCGCCATTCATCCACTCAAAACTCAGGGACTGGATACTGTGTACTATTCTGGGACATCACGCCTGCAGAAGGTCACAGGGAGCAAACAAGCCCAAGACCACAATCCATTCTGAGAAATAACTGTATAAAGCAATATGCAGAACAGTGTCAGAGTAGAGGATGAAGCAGGGGACAACTGGAGCCACACGAAGGCTCAGGGAAGAAAGAAAGGAAGTGCAGACTCCCAAGTTCCCATAAAGGCATCAAGTAGACCACTCACTGCACAAGTTGCTCCTTTCAACTTTTTACATTTAATCAAAATCACAAAAGCAGGTCCAAGAACTCCTAAGGAAATAAAATACAAAAATCAGTCAATTTCTCTATTACCAAGGTAGATATTTTATAGATATTGGACTCAAAGGTCTCTTCTTGTCGAGATGTACTAAAAATTCCATTGAGCCACTGTATTTGGGTTTTTAGCTCACAAAGCTAACCAACATCTGATTCTATAGATATATGTACAACTCACATTTGTCAATTGCAAATGCATTTTCTGGTACTCAATATAATTCCAAGAGACACAGACCTTCATTCCAGTCATAACTCAAATAGATCTTTGTTGAGTATCCCTTTCATTCTTTGGCTTTTCTCCTACCCCAAGCCAGAGGTAGTTCACTCTGAACAGGCAGTTAATTATTGTGACTAACAGAATGGCACATAATAGTCAAAGGTGTGACCTCCCCTGAGTCAGAATGGGGGCGTTGGGGGGTGAACACAGGAAGGAAGTGAAAGACAGAATCCAGTGTAAGGGTCAACCTGTGTTATTCAGCTTGGGCCTGGGAGAGTAAACAGATCGATATCCTCTTCCTCCATCTCTAGAAAACAGAATAAAAATTTACGGAGTTACCACTGAGTTGTTTTGCTAGCCAGATCAGGGTTTCTCGACCTCTAACTGCTGTGAGCTGTGGGATGTTCAGGAGCATCCCTGGCTGCTACATTCGTAGCACACCCTCAAGTCATGGCAATCAAAAATGTCCCCTGGGAACAAGTGTCACTCAGCTACCTCCACCCAGGTTTAACACCTCAGTGCTGGATGATGATCAGGCATTAAGTATACAATGAAGAAGAAACTGATGTTGATGTTAGGCCAAATACATATTAGGGTACGTGAAAGGTTATGCCTTAACCAGCTATTGCATACATTTTAATAAAAAGCTAAAAGATACTCCAAAAGAAGAGAAAATCAAAATGAAAGTACAGAAAGTAAAACAAAGTCTAGATCATTTAAGTAATGTGATTATGTATATCTGATGGCAATTGCTAATTCAGATCACAAAATTATATTAAATAATTAAGTATATATATAGCCAGGTGTGGTAGGAGCTTCAACTTAAGAAAAAGCTTAAACCTGACACCATGGCTCACACATGTAGTCATAGCACTTTGGGAGGCAAAAGGGGGTGGATATCTTGAGGCCAGGAGTTCATGACCAGCCTGGGCAATAATGAGACCCTATCTTTATAAAAATAAAAATAAATAGCATACACCTCTAGTCCCAGTGACAAAGGAAGCTAGAGCAAGAGGATTGCCCGAGCTCAGGAGTTGAGGTTGCAGTGACCTATGACTATGCCACTGCACTCTAGCCTGGGCAATAGAGCACAACCCTATCTCAGGGAAAAAAAAAAAATAGAGAAAAGAAGAAAAAGAGCCTAGTGAAAATATTAAAACTGAATCAAACCAATCTATCTTCATTTCACATATCCAAGCCCATTCTACAAGAACAATCTTTATCAGATTTTTAGCCCACAAAATGAACATATGGAAGAGTAACTATTTTGAAATAATTAGTAAAACACAAATAGGACTCCAAGTCCTGGCTCCAATCACCTTCTAGCAACATGACACTTACCCTCTCTAAGCTATTTACTTTATCCAGAGAAGTAAATGATATACCAATGTAAGGATGTCAGCATGGTGCTTGGCACACTCTATAAGTACTGATAAATGGCAACCACTAGTAGTTACATGTTACCTTATAAGCATACTTTTAATAAAAAATGGAACACATTACCCAACTGAACTAAGAAGAAAACACACTTCCAGTCAGTTAACTGGGGGAAAAAAAAAATCAACAAAACTCATTCCTGTAAAGTACATGACTTAGATATCAAAATTCACCTTCATTCTTAAGGCAGGAAGAAAAGAATGAATTACAACCCAAGTTCATGGCTATGATAATGGCAAAATAGAAATGCTTTCTTTTCTTAAGTACCACATTATTTTCCTACTTGTGCTAACTCCAAATATATTTCCCCAAACTTTTATCCAAATCAGTCAACACACCATTTTTAAGCAGTTGAAATTAAAAATTCACTTTACACAAGAAATGTTTCTATAAAGCCTAATAATCAAGGAGGAAAAAAAGAATATTTTCTCACACATACCCAGAGCCAGTTTGGAGTTGCTGTTTTCGCCTCACAGAAGTTGTTTTCTAGCCACAAGCTACTACAAATTGTTCAGACCTTTTGGCAGGAACACAGGAAACTGCCCTTTTCACCCATTCTCCCACAAAAAATGTAGTCAATTTCTAGGCAAACCCATCTCTCAAGGCTACTTGCTTCATAGAGCCAAATGCACACCATTTTTCATTTTGCAATAAGAATCCCAAATATTTTGCATTTTTGTGAAGAAAACTGAAAGCAAGTCACCAAAGACATATGGGCAACATTCTTTATTAAATCAGCTCATAAAGTGTGCTATACCAACATTTGAAATTTATAGGACATTTGGAATCACAGCTGTTTCTGTTTTATCCAAATCGTCAAGGATGCAATAGGCAACACGTGAAGCCATTTCCTGTCGCTTAATTGTCCTTGGCTTTCCACTATTCTCAAATCCGAGCTAAGTTTCAAATAAGTAGCTAAAATAAGTGTAATTAAAAAAAAAAAACCACAGGCAACCCACTCGTGATATCTTCCATTTGAATCTGGGGTTTTTCTATAGTCTTGTGGATCACATAAAAGCAGTTGGGCAAGTCACACGGATGACACTGAAGTTCTCAACTTTTTGTTCAACTATACAAAATCAATCCACATTCTTCTCCTCTAATTATTTAAGAGAAGGTGAGGGCAGGAGGTGGCAAATTACTCAACAGCTGTAACATTTAATTTCTAAAAATATTGCCTTTTAAACACAAAATTAAACAGAATCCTTTGGAAACCAGGAATCCCTTTGTATCCTATTTGGCTTAAAATTTCACAGACTGGTCATTTATTTAAAAAACAAAGAAGCCCAAATGGTAAAAAGGTATCTGCAATCACTCACTACATGAAGCTGGATACTACCCTGTTCTGGGAGAATCAAATGCCAAAACTCAATCTGTGAACCAAACTCACAATTCACAGATTTAAAAAAAAAAGAAGAATCAGCCCAGTGTTTTCCCTGGAACATTTCTGTCTCCAAAAATGTCTTGCCACTGCAAACAATTTCCAATAATGATGCAAAGGCAACCTCTCCAAAAAAGTACAATATCAAAAACTGCCCAAAAACCACATATTCAAAAAATAATCAGCAAAGAAACCTTGATTCAATTACGTAAGACCCATTACACTTGGATTTAACAGAAGATAATCAAAAGAATGTTTTTCAGTCAGTGTCCAATATAAACACTAATTTAAAATATGCTCAAGTTCAGAATTCCTTTTCAAAGGCACACTTTGAATTACTCCACCAAACTAAATCCTATGGATTATACAAGGAAGAAGTCTGGAAGACAAACCAAAGAGTTCAAATTAGAAATTCAAAGGAAAGTGCTTGCGTGTCTAATAGGTAAACAGAGACCCGGTTTGCCTATAACTAGGTACAAAATCCACACCTTGTTATTTTAGGTAATTTTTCCAATTTAAACAGATAAACTACAAGCACTAATTGTTAACATGTTTTCATTCACTGATTGCCTTAATGTTAGCAAACCAGAACATTATATCTCCAAAATTAAAACAGTATCAAAGAGATTCCATATTATTGTTTATCAGCATCTTCAAAGTACATTTATAATTGTTAATATTTATGAGAAAATGTCTGTGGAAAAAGCAAAAAGAAATAGCCTCTGTGAGATTTACTCTGGTAAAGTATGAAATAGTTCCACGTGCTGTTCAGCACTAGCATAAAACAGTCTGTAAGATAATCACCCCAAAAGCCAAAAGATGCATTTCTTGAGTTAACTGCCCACATCTTCACACTGCTGACTTTCAAGTAAGTAAACAACAAAAGATCAACTGGCCCAAGGTTATCCAGAGATCTGGCATAAAAAGATAAAGCACTCAAGTTCACTGTTCAAACACAGATTTTCTGGCTTAAGTTAGGAAAACTTCAGCTTGGGAACGATCTTTTTCAGAACTGAACTAAATGGGCAATTTAAGGAATCTCTTTACTACGGTCACATTTTTAAAGACTCACGTTAGAAAACCCATCTTGAAACAAAATAAAGACATTTCTAAACAAGAAAAGAGATGAGAACTGTAGAAATGGTCACTGATTTCTTTTCCTTCTTATCCTACCTCTACCCAACATTCAATTAATATTTACTGCACAAATTACTATATTAGAAAGCACACAGCTAACACTGAGAAGGGATTAAACAGGGAGCAAGACAGAGCAATGCGTTTATTATCAAATAGGTTATGTTTGCCTCTGCATTCACACACACAGTAAGTCAAGGGTGCTTTGTTTGCTTGTTTGCGGTAGCCTTTTCAAGTTATGTCTGTGTGGTTTACTTCTGTATATATAGTAAGAGCACTAAAGGCCCTTACATGAATCTAAATGAAAAATGCTGGACATTTGGCTTCAATAAAGCCAGCACTTTCTCAAAGATGGGTTCCAGCTATGAATTGTCTTCATTTGTGCGCTGGAAAAGGTGAAAAGGGCAGTTTTCTGTGTTGCTGCCAATGGGCTGAACAATTCCCAGTAGCTTGTGGCTACAGAACAACTTTGCTGAGAAGAAAACTGTTAACTTCCAAGCCTGCTTGAGGTACTTGTGGGAAACAATGTGATTTTTCTTCATTCACTCTTATTTTCTGTTATATGTTTTCCAGCAAAATCCTTCCCTGGAATTTCAAAATAATTATCTTTTTTGAATGGCCTTGCTAGAGAAAAATGTTTGAAAATAATGCTTAACAGCTTAATTGAAAACCAGTTTCAATGCACATCTAACTTTTGAGCATTAAATTCTTCCTAGCGTTCTCCACCCACAATATATTATTCCCAAAAGGGAATACCTGGATTCATCTTATAAATATTATTATTGCGCACTTAATAAGGAAATACACGCGCGCACACACATTTCACCAGGCTGTTCACTGTGGAGAATACCAAAATGAATGAGAAAAACTCAGTCCTTCAAACACCAACAAGGAGAAAGAGAAGAATTATGAGATTGGGGGGGGGTTAAGAGAATCTGTTTTTCATAAATCCACTGGATGATTCCTGTGCATATTCTTGTGCATACTAAGGTTTAAGAATCACTGTTAACCAAAAAAAAAAAAAAAAAAAAAACCCAACAATAAATCAGTAAGCCATTATTTACTTAAAAAGACTCACTGTTGGATCTCTTAAATTAGAAAGCCACCATAGTTACATTCAAAGTACCACTTTTTCTAAACATTTACTTGAACATGAGTTTTTCAGGGATAAATCTGCTGCATAAATGAAATATACCTACATATTAAATTGTGGTTGGAAATAAAAACACTATGAAACTAATTAAAAAGTACTAAAATAGGAATCAGAAAAGGTAAGTGCAAGTATCTACTGCTTAATTTTATTCAGAATATAAATCCTGCCTCGCTTATTATCTCAGAAAATAATTAGAATAGCTAAATGAAAATATACATGAAAATGTTTTGCAAAGTGCTTTAAATAGGACTGGTAGTAGCTCAGTGGCTCTGATATTCACAGTAGATAAGACCTTGTCAAGAACAAAACAAGTACTGAATTAACACTGGCTGGATTTTTTAAAAATCAGTGATATGGCTCGGCTCCTATAGCTCAACCGGCTAAGGCGCCAGCCACGTACACCTAAGGTGGTGGGTTCGAATCCCCAGCCCGGACCCGCCAAACAACAATGACGGCTGCAACCAAAAAATAGCCGGGCGTTGTGGCGGGCGCCTGTGGTCCCAGCTGCTTGGGAGGCGGAGGCAGGAGACTCGCTGGAGCCCAGGAGTTGGAGGTTGCTGTGAGCTGTGGTGCCACAGCACTCTACCCAGGGGGACAGCTTGAGGCTCTGTCTCCAAAAAAAAAAAAAAAAAAATCAGTGATATGTAGAAAATATTTACCTGGGTGTGCACATCTCTCAGTGACTACAGATGGTGACAGTATTTTGCATAGTTTCACTATTGCTTTAGTACTTTTTATAAATATTACCACCATATTCATAGTCTTTTAGTTTAAGATTGTTTTTCTATGTTCATACATGTAACTCTATGTCGTTTATAAGTAGTTCACTCTTTTTCGTCCTATATAGTACTCCATCATAAAATAAAATATACTTTATTTTTCCTAAAGGATAGGTTATTTCCAAAATTTCACGATTATAAATCTCTCTCTCCTCTTCTTTGTGTCTCCTTCATGTATAGGTAACAAGAATCTGTACAGTATATACCTAGTGGAATTGCAAGCTGGTCAGTTTTATTTAATACTCCCAAAGTGTTCTCCAAGACCTGGCTGTGCCAATTTATAGTCTCACCAGCAGCGAATAATTATAACAACTTCACATCTTCCCACACTTGGTATTTTTAGATTCATATTATGCTGGTTAAGAAAAAGTCTCTATTTCAGGTTGTATTTTCCTAAGTACTAGGAAGATTCATATGCTTGCTGGCTATTTGGGTTTCTGGTTCTGTGAAATGCCTACAATTATCCTTTATTTTGCTATTAGATTCTCTCCCTTTTTCTCATTATTTGTAATTGCTCATATAGTTTACATCAGTAGTTCTCAACCTTCCTAATGCTGCAACCCTTTAATGCAGTTCCTTTGGGTCATAACCCACAGGTTGAGAACTGCTGGTCTAGATTTTTAATCCTTGCAGGAAATAGGCTATTTTTTGTAGAAGTGGCACATGGCCAATGCTACCTGAAAACCTATTTATTCTACAATAATTAGAATAAATCCAAGTCATTTTTCTCGAATGACTACAAGAGTAGGCAAGCCATGGCTAATGTATCCGGCCAAGGATGTCGCCAAGAAACTGGACTCCTTGCTCTGCCATCTCTAACACTAGCCTCAGCTTCCTCTTTGCAAAAGAGCTGCTGCTGCTCTAGACACTATCTCCACATTGAGGGTGGGGAAGGGAGAAAGATTAGAACCCATATTCGGGGAGTAAAGCTTTTCTATTAATTCTAAGTTCGTGTCTTATTGGCCAAAACTAACAACCTTTGAAAGGCATTAGATGAGATAGCTGTTTTTATATTGGCACAAAATCAGGGTTGTGTTAGTAAAGAAAGGAGAAAAGGCTAAGTAGCCAGCTAGCAATGTCTTCCAAACATGCTCTACAATCACATTACAAGTTGAGCCCTGTCTTTTCAGAGTCATTTCTTACATGGAACTTAATTTTAATAGAATCAAATTTCTCAATCTTTTTATCATTTGTGTTTTCTATGTTTTACAACAATGCTTATATTTTCTTCTAAAGAATTTAAAGATTGGTTTTCTGCCTCTCAGTCTATGTATAATGCATCTATATGCCTTTTTGTATATGGTACGATCTGATTTATAATGCAGCCTCTATAACTGGCTTCCTTATATTGGTTTATATCAGGACTTACATCAGTTTTGGTTTTTGTTTTAAGAGACAAGCTGGAGGGCAGCAGCACCATCACAGCTCCCAGCAGTCTTGAACTCTTTGCTTCAAGCAATCCTCTCCCCTCAGCCTCCACAGTAGCCAGGATTATAATACATATGCCACCACACCCCGCTAGACTTTATCAGTTAAAATTAGGTTTCCTGACAGCCGGGTATTGCGGCTCATCCCTATAATCCCAGCACTTGGGAGGCTGAGGCAGGTGGATTGCCTGAGCTCAGGATTTCATGACCAACCTGAACAAGTGCAAGACCCTGTCTCTAAAAAATAGCCAGGAGCTGTGGCGGGGGCCTGTAGTCCCAGCTACCTGAGAGGCTAGAGCAAGAGAATTGCTTGAGCCCAGGAGTTTGAGGTTGCTATGAGCTAAGATACCACAGCACTCTACCAAGGGTGACCAAATGAGACTCCGTATCAAAAAATAAATAAAAATAAAAATAAATTAGGTTTACTGCCCTAATCATCTATCCCCATTGTAGGAGTTCTAATAGCCTGGATATATGGTAAGGTACGTCTTCCAAACTTGTTCTCCAAAATGATTTTAGCTATTCTTTTTTTTTTTAAATTCATTTATTTCAGCTATTCTTTAACATATGCTCATTTGTACAAAGATAGTTGAGATAGTTGGCCCATACAAACCCCACTTGGATTCTGGGTGAATTTTCACTGAAATTATAAATTTATTTGGGGATAACTGGTTATTGTTACAATATCAAGGATTGCCGCCCATACATAGACAATGAATAGCTCTCCACTTACTCAGCCCTTCTTTACATCCTTCAGTGTTTCATAATTTATCCATAAAGATTTTACTGGTTAGATCTGTTGCTAAGAAACAGAATTTTGCATTTTTAGGAAGTAGAAATAAAAATCTTCTTTATAGAAGAGCATATTCTGGACAACTTAAAACTTATGCTCCCAGGAAAGTTTTTTAAATAAATAAATAAGATCTGCTTTACATAAATTTTCTAATTCATTTGGGTTTTGCACACAGGAGATTATATAAACTATGAAGAATAATGCTGATTCCATTGTTCCAATATTTAGCTTATTTCTTGTCTTATACTGACAAATTTCAAGAATCACATAAATGACTGAAAATAATTTATGTTAATCTTAACTATTCTGTACTTTTAACATATTAGTCATAATGTTTTACATTATTTTTAAAGACATTATGTGACATGTTAGAGAATTATATTACATTTCTAATTAGCATTTTCATCAATAAATATTGCAATTTCATAAAATGCCTTATCTAGCAAAACAATTATGTTTTCCTTTTAGTTGGCAATATGCTAAAAATCTATTAAAGAAGCAAAAAATGGTATTATTCCTTCATTCCTAAAATGAATTCTACTTGGTTATAATAGACTTTTATTTTTCTGTTTTACTGGATCCTTACGTTTATTAATATTTAAGGATGACATTAGCCTGTAATTTTCTTCCTTTCACTGTTCTAGTTAGTACTTCTTATCAACTTGAAAACATAAGAAAGAATGCTTCAATACATTTCTATTTTCTCATAGTTTAGGTCCAACAACTAATATTCATGGTTATTAATTTCCAAGGTTTTCTCTAGAGAAAAAACATGTTTCTGTTTTGTTGATATTTTCAAACTTATTACCATGGATGTATATAGTTATCTGGTGTTCTAATCTGAGATGGTACATTTTGTTTTTCCTAGATAAAATAGCTAAAGGGTTATCATTTATTGAGTGACTTCCAATCCCTCCCAAGCCTTACCCAAGAATTTTTGTGATCTTTCTTTTACAATTTTTTTTTTTTTTTTTTTTTGAGACAGACTCTCTAGCTGTCACCCTGGACAGAGTGTCATGGCATCATAGCTCACAACAACCTCTAACTCTTGTGCTCAGGAGATCCTTTTGCCTCATTTTCTTTCTATTTTTAGTAGAACTGGGGTCTCGCTTTTGTCAGGCTGGTCTTGAACTCATGAGCTCAAGCAATCCCCCTGCCCACCTGCAGCAGCCTCCCAGAGTGCTAGGATTACAGGCCTGAGCCACCGTACCTGCCAACAATTTTTGTTCATGTCATTAACTCCCTCCTTCATTATTTACAAGGACTTATTCTTGGGGATGTTTTTATTGTCTTAAAAGTGTTGTTTAGCTCATTTCAATTTTTTTCATTTAATGTGACAGTAATTCAAAGCTGAGTATTTGATACCAGCGCTTGCAGCCTCTCTCAAGTTTTGACGATGCAGTGTCGTCATGAGTACATTCTAAACAGTCTATAATCCTGTCTTTTATATTCACCTTGACCCAAAGTGATTTCCTCTCCCTATCTATTGTTTACACACATCCCAAAATGTTCCCATCACTGGAGTTATCTACTGTTGAATGAAATGACAGTGAAAAGACCAATAGATTGATTTTTCCATGCTATAAATATATCTAAAAGTTTATTTGGTGAAAGATGCCAATCAACAATTTTGGCTTACTTCTTAGATGAACCATCACTGCTGATTATGGTCAAAGTCAAACCCCACTAGTAGTGGGGTTTCCCATGACCCCCCAGGTCTTCAACACTCATGTGTGGTCATGCTCTTGATACAAATCTTCAGTTCACTCTAATCTCTCCCTTTACTTTAAGAGAATTTAGTGAGTGCCATGATCCTTCCGCAGGAGCTCACCCAGAAGGGTATCATTTCAACAAACATGTCCAGACTGCAGGACTTCCTATGTTATAACAATTCCTGGTGGCTCTGACTATCTATATTAAAAGGTGTAGCAAGCAAGAATTAATGACAAACACTGAAAACCATACATACTCAAAGAACTGAACTGATCTTTTGAGCAAACTTTGACCAAAACTCTAAACTGATACAAAAGAAAAAAATTAATAAGCAAGGTATACACCCCCAAATATGGCAACCTTTTATCTTTTAAAATGATGCGATAAAAGAGCACCAGCTGGCTCAGCACCTCTCCCTCAATGGCTAGAGTGCCAGCCACATACACCAGAGATGATGGGTTGGAACCAAACAGCAACGACAACTACAACAAAATAGCCATGCACTGAGTCAGGCACCTATAGTCCTAGCTACTTGGGAGGCTGAGGCAAGAGGATCCCTTAAACGCAAGAGTTTGAGGTTGCTGTGAGCTGTGACGCCACAGCACTCTAGGAGGACGACATAGTGAAACTCTGTCTCAAAAAAAAAAAAAAAGCACCAGTTAATAATTCCTGAACACTTCCCTGTTCACCAGACAGAAATTCTAAGAGTTTTTGCACATGCCAACTAATTTAAACCATACAAAAATCCCAAGTAGTAAATAACTATTCTTGTTTTATTTTGTTTTTGAGACACAGCCTCTCACTGTTGCCCTGGGCCATAGCGTTACAGCTCACAGCAACCTCCAACTCCTGGGCTTAAGCGATTTTCTTGCCTCAGCCTCCCAACTAGCTGGGACTACAGGTGCCAGCCACAATGCCCAGCCACTTTTTGGTTGTAGTTGTCATTGTTGTTTGGCAGGCCTGGACTAGATTCGAACCCGCCAGCTCCGGTGTATGTGGCTAGCACCTTAGCTGCTTGAGCTACAAGTGCCAAGCCAAATAACTATTCTTACTTCTGTTTCATTGACAATAAACTAAATCATGGCTGTTAAGGGACATACCCAAGCAATCTTGGTCCAATAGTGCTCATAATTATTACACTACCTTCCATGTGATATATTTTCAATACTATCTCCTACAGATAATTCATCAGGTTTATAAGCAAATCTTCAGAAAGTCTATCAAAAGGAACAATTTCTCAATTGCTCTATTTTGAATAATAAATTACTAACATGCTTGAGTTCAAATCCTAGCATGATCATTTATTTATCTGTTCTGCCAGTAATTTAATCTACTTGTCTTAGTTGTCTCACCTGTACAAGGGGAGCACATATCTCAAAATTTAGTGTGGGGTTTAAATGAAATAAACCACTCCAGTTCTATTACTGTCCCTGATAAACAATTTGTATCAGCTGCCATTATAAAAACAATGTAATCACCATCATCAATTGTTCCAAAGGTATATTTCCTTTCAATCTACAAATAATATCATTGTATTTAAAAACTGTCTTTTAAAATCTCATTTAAAACAGAATTCTATAAAAATAACTTCTTATGAATATTACAGATATTAACTATTCAAACATGTTTCTAGATAAAATTCTTGTGACATCATCACACTAGATTGAACTCTAGAAGGTGATTACCATGAAGGCAGAAATTTTTATCTGTTTTGGAAACTATCCTATTTCCATTTTGAATAAATTAGTAAAAAGTGTTGAATCTCAAACAATGTAAAAGAAAATGCAGGTGTTACGTCCTGGAAAACTACGCTAGATAGCTTTTACACAAAAAGATTTCACAATATGAAAGAATGTAAAACCATTCCTTCCATATATGATGCATGATATGCTATTTTAACCTGTCTATGTGATTACCAAGTAATAAGTCAAATACTTAAGGATTTTATTATTTCTTCTGCTATCCAGTCAGTAACCAAGGAAACCTCTGAAGGATATAAATGGCCTTACTTACTTCTTTTCATCTGCTGTCCTTCATCATCCCTCTAAAATTAGTTCTACCTCATCTTTAGGAGGCCAAAGATTTCAGTGGATGCAAATTTTCCTTTCCTAAAAAGAACTCTTATGTCTACAGGAGTATTTAAGTTATTTCTAAATCAAATAAACAGAGCTTTTTAAAAAACAAATATTGAAGAAAACTGTCTTTTTGTAAGTGGCAGTCATTATTTTATTCATTCACAGTCTACTTATTGAACACCACCCCATGACTTAGGCAGGGCTGAATGCTGAGAAAAAAAGAGGAAAACAAGACAAAGCACTCCAGTTACTAAGAGAGATGGACATGGGAAGACATAATTCTGCAAATCTGTAGGTCTAGAACAGGCAGAATCACAGAGGAAGGAGAAGCCAACTGCAGCAAGGGCGAGGGCAGGCAAATAACTCACTAGGATGAATTATTTTTTTTTAACTAAACTTTGAAGGTCAACAGAAGTTTGAGAAGTGAGAAAAGGAGAAAACAGGCAGAGGGAGGAACAAATACAAAACCCCAAGCTATGACATGATATGACACATTCAAGAGAAAAATGAGTAATTTGGTACCACTAATGTGGTAGGGTAGGGTTTATGGTTGAGGTTGCTGAGAAATGAGGGGGCACAGCTGTCCAGAAGGAGAGGTACTCATTATAAGGGATCTTGTATCCAGGCCAAGAGACTACAGCACTACTAATCCTCCCGACTTGAAGAGGTTCCCAAAACTAGGCATTTCTATCAAAGAATGACATGTGACAGGTGGTGAAGAAGCAGGACACAAGCCAGAGGGCTACTCAACCACAAGAGCTCTTCACTGGCACTGTGCCCATTTATTCACACTTCATCAAGCTCCCCAACTAGACTGAAAGCTCTTTGAGGGCAGGGGCTACCATGTCTTATTCCTGGGGTCTACTAGCACAATTCCTTTATTTAATAAAATGTCAATCACCTGCATCCCATGGGCTGCACTATGATTTTGTGAGGACTTTTTTTTTTTTGGCTTATCTATGGTGTCTGATAACTCAAAAAATATGAACAGACTTTTTTTTTTTTTTTTTGCTCATCAGATTTCATTAGTGTTTGTGTATTTAATGTGGGGCCCAAGACAACTCTTACTTTTCCAATGTGTGGCAAAGGAAAAAAAAAAGTTGGACATCCCTATATGAAATATTACACTAAGCACTGGATACTCTAGATCTTACACCATCCTGTCCCAACTAATCTCAAAGTCTCTCTGAGGAAGTGATACTTGAGGATGAGAAAAAGCCAGTTTCTAGGATTTGGGGTTCCTATCCTCTGCATGTATACTCACTTGATGTTTAACATTAAATAATATCCTCTTAAATATACTTTTGTTTCAAAGTCTTTCGTTCCTTAATACCCTTTAATCTCCTAAGAATACTTTTCCTTCTCTACAGTCTTCATTTTAAGGTACATCCCAAAACTCAGCTCAGCCCATTCTTCTCCCCTGGAGACCTCATTCTGCTCTGCTCTTCTGAAGGCATTTTTTGTTTAAGCCATATGCTTTTTAGATTGCTTTCACATAAATTATCTGAGAGGCTATGCAGTATAGTGGTTCAGAGTGTGTGCTCAGCAGCTAGATATTTACTAGTCCCCAGCCCACCCTTGGTATGCCTCTCCAATCCTATTTCCCCTTCCACGACAGGGATGTTACACATCCAAAAGTATTTAGCATAACACTGTAATAATGTTAGCTATTTTATTACTAATCATCAAACCAACATCCTAAGGAACTTAAGGCATGAATTATTACTTCACAGATTTGTTTTAAAGATGCTCAGAAAAAGTAAAAGACTCACTCAAGATTGAGACAGCCATTATTTCTAATGTGAATTGCCCAAATGTACATTTCTGGCCTTGATCAATCAGCAAAGACACAATATCAAACTACTAGCCCATAATTATCTCCACTTGAATGATCTACCATGGCTTTATCAAAAATTAATCATCTTCCCAAAACTGACTGCCCCTTGGGCTTTCACTGCAGAGTTGCCTCTGAGTCCATCCTTTCTTTCACTCGTTTGTCCTCACTACAGTCTGTCATCTATTCTTTGAAATGGTTGACAGATTGGTCCCTGGTTTACTTCTCCACCAGCTATCTTGGTCTATTTCACACTGTATGTAGTATAGAAGGGCAAAAGAAAAAAACCTAAACATAAGATTACCCTTTAAGAGTACAGAAAAATCATCACCAAGTAGACCAAAGCTATACAAAGTCACCCCAAAAATACCAGTGGTCCTCAGGTCACAAAGACTTGAGGTAATATGACTAAAATTATTAAAATGACTTCAGAAGTTTGTCAATCTGAAGAGTGGTCAGAAATAAGGAGACAGAGAAAAGCATTCAGAAGGCAAGAGTGATTAGACTGACCCACATACTTAAGTGACTTCCAGCAAGAACAGTCTTAACTGTGATGGATAAAGATAGAGACAAGATTCATGTTGTTAAAGCTGTATGAACAGAGAAAGCACCTGGTCCTGGAATAGTACAAAAAACACGACATAAAAAAAAAAAAGTGTATTATTATAAGCCTTCTCTTACCATCATCCAACCTTGCCTTTCTTATCCCACTCCCACAACTCACCTGACAATGTGCTATGTGGCTAAGAAGCAAGCCACACACTAACAAGAGGCTATCCATATTTATTCTTCTCACCAATTATATTTCTTTCTGTAAGTTAATAAATTGGTATTTTAATTTATAACCTACCATCTCACCTAAAGGTTGTTTGTTTGAGCTGAGTTTTTGCTTTTCTTGCTTAGGGGAAAGAAGGAAGGAAAGTAGTTCAGATTTCCTAAGTGCCATTACCAAGAGACTCACTGACAAAAATGAATTTGTATCTCTAAGGCAGAGGCTCAAAACTACGAGCTAAAGAAAACTGAACATGGTAAATGGCATTCCCTGACATTGACACGGTGTACCAATAAATCCACTTCTCCTGGTGTACACAACCAAGGCCTTCCACACAAACCCTCCTGGACATCTCTGCAAATCCTGTATCTTGAATTTTTAACTCCTCTATTCTATGGAGGGCCCGCTCTACCCAACCTTCCAGCTGCAGTATGACCCTCTGCCCTCATCTCACCTCCATGCTTCTCGTCCCACCCCTTTTCCAGTCTCATTCATCTTCCCAAACTTCCTCCCTTTACAACATAATCCTTTCAGCACCTCAATACATGTAACATACCTTAGTGGTCTTAAAATTACTCTGTCATTGTTTTAACTATTTAACTCATTTGCCTAGCTTATTAGATAAGCTCAGGTACAAGAATTCTTACTACATTTTATAACCCTCATTCCAAGTACATGCTACCTAAGAGGGTGACTAGGCAAAATACATCCAAAAAACACCTTTTCCTAATAAATGAAAATTACTCGATGACAACCAAATACTAAAAATTAAAAGATAAATTTTCTATCTATATCAGGCTGAGTCTGAAGTTGGATTTTTTTATGTTTCTGCTGTCTTTCTGTAAGCCAGAACCATTCGATGTAACTTATTCTTTTAAATCTGAAATGCACTTAAGTCACAATTCAGACTCACATCTTAAGTGTGTATCACCCCACATCTAAGTATGTATTATAATACCAAAAAAAAAAAAAAAAAAAAAAACCCTGTCAATAAGGCTAATAAGCTTCCTTTCCACAGGGCCAGGCCCCAACATAGCTGTTATAGCTCTCCCTGGAACACAACAGATTGAGTCTCAGAGGGCTGTTGCCTAGGAAGTCAAACAATTACCCATTACCTCACAAATCTACAGAGACTCAAATGTTTGCCAAAAAGATACAAGGCCAATGGTGAATGTAGCCAATGATTAACAGTGGCTCCACCAGCCAAGGGTCATAGCAATAGTGCTGGCATCATTCCCAAAAGTTTATAGGAACATTACATCAACAAAAATGAAATTCTTGTGTGGTTTTAAGTTCTCATCCCAGTGTCTATCAAAAGATGACACTTAAGGATAGTAGTTCGTTCATCTTTTTAAAGTAAAATGAAAGCTAATCTACAGAGGCCTTTACTCTTTATTTAATTTTCATGCCCTATAGTGGGCAACCCTTTCCATGTCCTATCAGGAAAACAAATCATGATAATTCTCACTAGTTTATAATGTTTTTAATATAATTGTGTTTGCATGTCATTTCCTAGGTAAATATGCTAAAATCAGCAAAGCCTTACAACAGTACCCAAATAGGAAAATTTTTAATTTATTAAGCCAAATAAAGAAACTTATTCATTCATTTCCCTAAGCTAAGCATTAGAGATTAAATAGTGAATATGAGTTTAATTTCCCTCAAAAATCAAAAAACAATTGCGCAAAAAGTATTTACTCATGTTTCTGAGAGTCTCACAATATTCCAAACTCAAATCAAGTTCCTGCTGCTAATCAATTTTAAATGGTTTATCAAAACTGCCAGGAAGTGAAATACTTCCAAGAAAAGCCAAGTGAAAATTCTGGATCATGACTTCTATCACAAGTGCCTAAGCACGATTCAAAGGTCCAACATACAGCATGCTTACTTGGTGGCTGCTGAGATGATTTCCAGAGACCCTGCAAAAGGAAACAAAACAAAAAACTGATAGCAGTAAACAAAACGTCAGCATTCCAATACGTATGTGAATTAGATAGCAAAGTTTAAAAGTTAGCAGTTAGAATTCATCAAGTCAATTTGCCTTTCATTCCTGCTATGAACAAAGACATGATGTCAAATCACCAACTAACATGACCAGTCACTTTAGAGCAGTGGTTCTCAACCTTCCTGATGCCGCAGCCCTTTAATACAGTTCCTGTGGGTCACAACCCACAGGCTGAAAACAGCTGCTCTAGAGCAATATCAGAATAACTGATGCCTTCCAAGAATTAATATCTATTCTAAAATACTATCTCTGGAGGGGGCAAAGCAGTTATTAGACCACTTAGGAAAATATATGCCAAACAAGTCTTTCGTAACACGGGAGCAGTTTTCTGCTCTGTGTACAGAACTCATTTTCCCCTTCTGAGACTCCCTAGTCACACGTTATTTATCACAAATAGATTGGGTCATCCCTTAGTGTGACAATTTTGCTCTCCAAGGAATAAACGAATGAAGTAAAAATATCCCAATGTCTGATGCACAAGACATACCATACATATAAAAAGTTGACTTTAACTGGTTTAATTTTTTTAAAGGGAAAATATTAATTATAAATGTGTTATCAAATTGTTCAATCTGATTCAGTACTTTGAACCCTAAAATACTACACTAAGTACGTATCCCTTACTGCATTGCCCTAAAATAACAGAAGATTTTTTGTTTCCATAATCACAAGGAAGTTTTGCAATCTCTAAATCATAAACCAAACTATCAAAACATAAGACTAAATTATATCAGTTTCATGGAAAATTCTTCTGGGCACATTGCCTACTAGAGATAAATACATATGTATCTACGTTTTTTCTTTCATTATTGACCTCTAAACTGGCTTGTGCAACCAGATGATTTAAATGCTGTGAAGAACACTTAAGGCAGTTTCTCTCACTCTAAAATAACCTGCACTTACCATGTGTCCCCAGCTCTCCACGCAGGCTATAAAATTCTTGTTGCATTTTCGAATGGTCAGAACACTGACCCAAATGACTGGGCAACTCAGCTGGAGAGGGCTACAAATAATTCTTCAAAGCTATCACAGCTCTAAGAAACCAGTTGCTTCTATCAAATAGTGAACACTTTGACTTCCCATCTTCCAATCAGTATAACTCAGCAGTGATAAGAATGCAATGATAACTAAAGGGAAGAAAAAATCTTTCTTAAACATTTCATATTTGTCTCTCTAACATCCTTCTCCTTTCTAAAATTCTGGCAATGAATTTTACCTCCTTGTAACATCCTCCTTTGGTGAGCTACACTTAGGAAAAGCCTCAAGGGAATGCTGACACTTCCTATTTTGCTTAGAATTGATTTTGCATTTTCTTTTTTGTTTCATTTCTTTTTTGAGTGGTAGAATCATAGCTCACAGCCAACTCAAACTCAAGTGATCCTCCTACCTCAGCCCCCCCAGGAGCCACAAGTACAGGCAGGACCCACCATGCCCAGCTAATATTTCTATTTTTTGAAGAGGCAGAGTCTCTATACATTGCTCAGGCTGGTCTCAAATTCCTGGCCTCAAACACAATTCTACTTTAGCCTCCCAAAATGCTAGAAGTCAGCCACCATGCCAATTTTCTTGGGATTAAAAAGTATTAAAAGGCTCGGCGCCTATAGCTCAACCGGCTAAGGCGCCAGCCACGTACACCTAAGGTGGCGGGTTCGAATCCCCAGCCCGGACCCGCCAAACAACAATGACGGCTGCAACCAAAAAATAGCCGGGCGTTGTGGCGGGCGCCTGTGGTCCCAGCTACTTGGGAGGCGGAGGCAGGAGACTCGCTTCAGCCCAGGAGTTGGAGGTTGCTGTGAGCTGTAATGCCACGGCACTCTACCCAGGGGGACAGCTTGAGGCTCTGTCAAAAAAAAAAAAATAAAAAAATAAAAAGTATTAAAAGTTTAGGGTTTATTTTGCAAAAACATGAAAATATCACCTCCACCCCACTCAAGGACTTGTGGAAGGCCTTTTTAGTAAATTCCACTAGTCAACTTCTGAAGAATCATCCAGGTAAACAGTACATTAATGACTATGCTTTTAAAAGCTAAATTTAGATTCTACAAGTTCATTCTATGGAAATAAATTTTTAAAACATGCTTAAAGGATTACAGCTATCCAGTTCTATTTTAAATTGCCAAATTAATTCTAGAAATTAAAAGTTCATTTCTCCCCATGGAATCTTGAATGACTTACATGTCAAGGAATAACTAGATTTTATACATTCAATTCAGAAAAACTTGAGATGCCTGTCAAATTACAAAGCAAATTGCCTAAACATCCAGTGACAGGTAACTGCCACCAAACTGCCAAAAGTCAGTCTTTAATAGAACACAGCTGTTGGTGCCACAATACCTAGAAGTCTGAACCAAGATTTGATTGTTCCAGGTCCCGTATCCAATAATGAAATCCTCAGGGGAGGATATGGGTTTTGTTTTATCCTTATACCTCTCCTCACCTACAGGACTACTAAATTCCAGTGATGATAACAAGCAGATTGCAGCCTTTCACAGACACATGTGACTCACAGTCACATAGAGACTAAAAACTATTTGGAACCATTGTTTGCAATTCATCAGCTACTTTAATAAAAGGTTTAGAGCCCTACTGTTAGCTGCTCTCTACCAGGACCGGTGCTATCAGCACAAGGCCTACAAGAAGGAAAAGACCGGTCGCTGCAGGACCTAGCCCCTTCCTTGACTGCAGGGCAGTGTGGGCCTCTCACAGCACAGCATGGCCGGGGCTCAGCAGCCTTTTCTGGAGCTTGAACCTCCTGCTCTCACCACCGCCTCCTTTAGTAAAGCAACTACTTGAGCAAGTGCTTAGTAAACTGCCAAAATCATATCAATAGGCTTTTACTGAAGGTATTTCTTGATTGACCAAATAGCCAGAACTTGGCTAACAGTCTACCATATCAGACAGCAGAACGTTAGTAACAAATCATTTTTATATAAAGCTTTCTTAGATGGTAATGAGATCAAAGTAAAATACATAGCTTCTCTGCATATTTTAGATCCTCTTTTTAAAATGTACTACAGTTCAAATAGGCAATTTCTCAATCACCTCAGTATTAAACAATTTTCTTAATCTGAGTCATTTACATAATGATGCCACCAGGCTCACCTTATAAAAATGCATTTATAGTCAAACATGCTTACATGTACACAGCAACAGCTGCTAATAAATTGATATCCTCCACCTAGACACACCAAAGGCTCTATCTAATGTCTTAAAGTTCATAGAGAACGGTAAAGAATATTAAAATGTAGCACAGTGCTAAATATCTAGTAGGCATCTCCACAAAAAAGGCAAAATGATTGAATTGCTGAATTAAGTACTCAACTTACAAAATAGATTTACCTAAAATGTCCATTTAGACTAAAGGGTAGAAAAGTAAGCAAACAAGTAATAATGACAAAACATAAGTTATTTTTTTTAAGTCATAAAAAAGTAAGCTACTTAAGCAATAACAATGGACAAAAAGAATGCTATAGGAGCTGACTAGGTACCCAAAATGGTTCCAATGTAATCAAATACAGGGTGCCACAAAGTTCAAATTGCACACTATTTTAAACTGCACACGAACTTTATGCCCACCCTGCATAGTTAATAAATTCATCCTTATCCAAATAAGCATGTTGAAAGATGACACTAAGTATTAGAATTATCTAAGTAGTTAGAAATTTTACTAAGTATAAATTAAATCTTTTATCCAACTCTTGGCTATTACTACAGTTCAAAAATTCCTGATTTCTTCATTCAATTCTGTTATAAGAATTGCCACACAAAAAAAAATTTATGAACATGCTGGCTAAAAAATCCATTAGAATGGTAAACATTTACAACCAAAAGAAATAAATAATCCAGTCCGTGAGGACAGTACTTATGTTCACTCCAAAATGGGCCTTTTGACCATGAACCTCTGATAATATGTTACCTCAAACGTTATTTGATTCTGAATGCAGCATTTAAAAAAGTACAAAAGTAAAAAAAAAAAAAAAAAAAGGTACAAAAGTGAGAACTATAAAGATATTTAAAGGAAAAAAATGCTCTTTTACTCTCAACACTGGGTAGAAACTATTATTTGTAAATGCCATGACACGATTTCTTGGAGAGGGGCAGCTCCACTTTCTCCGAAGTGGACAGTTATAAAAGAGAAAGGAAACAAGATATTGGCTTAAACTACACAGCAAATGTGGAAATGGCTTCAATTCTGAGAAGTCCCTAAAAACACATCTGAAATTTAAAAAAACACTCAAAGAAATGCTTACCAGATACACCCATGAACCAAAGTTACATATCAATTAGATTTCTATATATTATCAGGCAGAGAACCACCAAAACAGCCTTATGAAAGCACAATGATGTCTTGCTTAAAGAAGGATTGTTATTGTGGTTTAGGAAGCTGTGGAACAATAAATATAAGGAATTCACCCATCCTTCATTTTCTTTCATCCATAAAATACAGTAAGTAGCATTTATCTCCTTTCAGCTCCTGCAAATTTAAACAGAATAAATGAAATAATTGTTTCCTATGAAAACAAGTGCTACATCAATCATTTTTTCTCATGATTCAAGAGACATTGCACAGGTCACAGTATCTGAATAGGTCAAAGGAAAAAATAACAAATGGCATTATTCAGTTTACAAAGGACTTTCAGATTCATATTTTCACCTCAACAACCAGTGGGGCAGGGAACCCCTCATCCCAGGATATTAAGGGGTAGGCTTACTGACTATGTTAACGTGCCCAAGGCATAGACTGGAGCCTCAAACTTTAAATCCCAAATTGTGTTTGCTACATCACTTAATCTCTCAGAAGAAGGGGAGAGAAGAGAAGTCACGGAAGAATCTGTGTTTATGAAAAACTGGATGAAAAAGGATGTTGTATATCTACTAGCCCTATCAAAATAATAATTGTAAGGTAACGACTTTACTGATACCATACTTCCTTATTCAATGTTATATTTAAAAATCAAGGGCTGATAACAAAAAAACAAACAACCCAATTCAAAAATGGGCAAAAGCCTTGAATAAACATTTCTCCAATAAATATATAAAAATGGCCCAAAAAAGCACATAAAAAGATGCTCATCACCATTAAATCATTAGGGAAATGCAAATCAAAACTCTAATGAGATTCCAATTCACACCCATCAGGATAGCTACTATCAAACAAACAAAAAAAGCTATAAAGGAAAATAACAAGTATAGGCAAGGAGGTAGAGGAAATAGAACCCTCGTAAACTGCCCAGAGTAATATAAAATGGTACATCTGTTATACAGAAGACAGTCTGGGGGTTCCCTACAAATTCAAGAACTACCAAATGCCCCAGCTATTCCACTTCTAGGTATACAACCAAAAGAACTGAAAGCAAGGACACAAACAGATAATATGTACACCAATGTTCCTAACAGAATTACTCAAAACAGCCAAAAGGTAACAACAAATGTCCATCAACAGATGAATGAATGAAGAAAATATAGCAAATACAAAAGTGGAACAATCCTCAGTCCTCAAAAAGACTTAAATAAGCCAGATAAAGAAGGACAGAGCCCAGGAGCTTGGGGTTGTAAGTGAGGTATGACTGTGTCAATGCACTCCAGACTGGGCAACAGAAGAAACCCTATCTCTCGCTCAAAAAAAAAGATGACAAATATTGTATGATTCCACTCATATGAAGAACATAGAGCAAATTCATACAATTCATAGAGACAAAGTAGAATAAAAGTTACCTGGGGTTGGGAGAAGAGGGGACAGAGGAATTAATGTTTACTGGGTACAGAGTTTATGTCTGAAATAACAGAAAAGTTCTGGAAATAGAGGTGAGGGTTGTTCAACACTGTAAATATACTTAATGCTACTGAATTGTACACTTACAAATGGTTAAAACAGTAAATATTTTTAATATAGTTTTTAATGAGTCTTTATGTATATTTTACCACAATAAAAATAAAACTCAAGATCTAAATCTACATTCATCAACAGTAACTGAAAGACGTAAGCCCAGAAAACATCTAATGAATGTGATGAACCACTAAGTCTGCATAAGGCCTGCACGCCAGCTTCTGAATACTCTGCACAATATAATGCTGTTACAAACCGACACTAGAGACCAGCTTTCCCAATCAAACCAGGGGAATGTTAATTATGGTTTCATCTACCAAAAGCAAACTAAATTTAGCTTTTGAAACCAATAAACATACAAGGTTGGGGGACAACATAAGTCAACCCATTAAAAGTTTAGAAGTAACAAAAATTAAGCTCAGAGTTACTTTTCCAAGACCATTCAACTGGTTAATGATAAAGACAGAAAAACTCGTGTCTCTTTCCTCCTAGACTAGTGCTTGTCCTACACTGAATTTGGCTTTAACATGTCACTTATCGAACATTAACATTAATAATACTCATTTTTAAGTTATTCAAATGTCCCTTAACTGGGGAAGGTTGGGTTCATTCCCATATTCCTAATTACTAAAGAATTAAGCTGGCACAATATCCTACTAGTCTTAGTTCAAAAGAACAAAGACGATTAGACTCAAATCCTAGAAAAATGGAAAATCGATATGCTTCAACAGCTTAAGGGTTTCACTTTCCTAACAGGCAGAAGGGGCAAAAGATTCTTCACACTTAATTGCCTGCCTACAAAAAAGCAATCACTGACACAACCCACATCCTTAAGAAAATGGACTTGTATAAGCATCTTACCAGTTTGGAAATTCTCAGTTAAGAAGATGAAGTTTCAAAATCCTAGTTGAGAAAAGCGTTCAAGACCTTTCTTGGTTAAAACAACCAATCTTCCAAGGAAAGGTATTTGTTAATATTCTTGTTGAGAAAACTTTCAGAATGACTTAAAGAAGGAAACACCAAATACAACAAGGAACAAAGCCAGAAATGACAATGTACAACTGAGAACGCTATTAGGAACTCTCAAAGACAAATAAACGTATAAAATGATGTTCCAACCACTCAGTAAGGGAAGTCCCGGAATTCTGCTGTCCTTACCATTCTACAGAAAGTTCAATCAACCCCAATACCTTTGTCCCCTTCCTAAATCTAGAGCCTAAATAGTCCTAACGCACTTCACATCTTCTGCTTTCTTCCCCGTCATACACCAATACTTCGACCTTGAAGATGTCAAGGCAAATGACATCTGAATCAAGTATAATGAATATTACTGAGCTCTTCTGTGATAGATGCTAGGTATAAACACACTAGGGACCTATTCGTTGTTATAAAGAGCCTTACAATCCAAAGAAATACAAACAATGTTTCCATGTAAAAGACTACAATATAGAGTGAATGAGCCTGGCTCTGTGTTCAAATGAACCTGCACTAAAATCTAAGCCTTGCTCTTTTAAGATTTTACCTCCCTAAAAATTTCAATTTCCTTATTTCCATAATGTGGATAACAATATCTACCCTATTGTGTGCTTATAAGATAAAATGAGATAAACAATGTTTGTTATCCCAGGGCCACAATGTTGTTAACTATCATTAGAATACAAAGCACAAAAGCTATCAAGATACAATAAATGGCATCAAAGTGGGGGGCCAGAACAGAGGTCATCAGAGGTTTGTGGGAAATGGCAGAATCTCAACTATATACTAAAAGAGCAGATCTTATAAAAAGTGAACAAAGAGACCTGAGTTGTAACCTGGGTCCGAGGCTAATTTGCTTTTGGCCTGGGTAGTGGGCAGTGAGAAGTGAGAGATCACTGAAAATTTCAGGGTCTTAGCCAAGCCCAGGAGTTCAGGGCTGTAATTCCAGCACTTTGGGAAGCCAAGGTAGGAGGACAAGAGTTGGAAAACCAACATGGGAAATATAGAGACCTCGCATCTACAAAAAATTTTTTAAAAAATAATAGCTAGGTGTGGTGACGTTTACCTATAGTTCTAGCTACTCAGGAAGCTGAGGCAGAAGATCCCTCGAGCCTAGAAGTACAAGGCTACAGTGAGCTATAATGTGATCACATCGATACATTCCAGCCTGAGTGACAGCGTAAGACCTACCTCTTAAAATAGTAACAAAATTTAAGGGTCTGGCTGTTAAAAGATTGAGGTAAAGGAACCTACGGTCTTCTAAAGTTAACATTCTACAATTCAGTATAAGAGCCAGGTAGACAAAGTGAAAGGAAGAAAAGTACAATTTATAGAATGTCTTAAAATTCTAAAAAACATGTAACTGTACAGAATGCAGGAATATATAAATAAAGTTAGGTTTCACCCTGGAAAAGTTTGCATAAGTAGAGAAAACTGGCATTTTTAGAATTTTAATATCCAATCCAGTAAGTGCCATAAAAGACAGAGGTATTAAATCTGCTTGTGAGAATTAAAAGAAACTTCAAACAAAAGCTGACATCTGAGCTGTGCTTTGGATGATATAACGCACTTTCACAGGAACCAGGGTTTAAAAAAACTGGCTCTAAAACATATAAATGCTTTTAAGGAAAAAAATCACTTAAGGTTAAAAAAAAATCAGTAAACTACTAATTATCATAATTTCCTTTATTCAAAAATATTACTCAGCTTTATACTTTAAAAAGTGGGTGGTGCCTATGGCTCAAGGAGTAGGGCACCAGCCCCATATACTGGAGGTGGTGGGTTCAAACCTGACCCTGGCCAAAAACTTCAAAAAAAAAAAGAGAGAGAGAGAGAAAACTTGTAAAATATAAAAAAAATTAAAAAAAATATATATATACCTTAAAAAGTTAAAACATGGCTCTGTGCCCATAGCACAGTGGTTACAGCATCGGCCACATGCATCGAGGCTGGTGGGTTTGAACCCCGCCCAGGCCAGCTAAAGGACAACTGCAACAAAAAAATAGCCAGGCATTGTGGTGGGCACCTGTAGTCCCAGCTACTTGGGAGGCTGAGGCAAGAAAATTGCTTAAGTCCATTAGTTTGAGGTTGTGTGAGTGCCACAGCACTCTACTGAGGGCGACATA
Source organism: Otolemur garnettii (assembly GCF_000181295.1). Lineage (NCBI taxonomy): Eukaryota > Metazoa > Chordata > Mammalia > Primates > Galagidae > Otolemur > Otolemur garnettii. The sequence continues at coordinate 25,434,272 of NW_003852397.1, forward strand.
GTGAGACTCTGTCTCAAAAAAAGAAAATCAAAACAGGCTGGGCACGGTGGCTCAAGGCTATAATCCTAGCACTCTGGGAGGCAAAGGCAAGCAGATTGCTTGAGCTCACAGGTTCAAGACCATTCTGAGCAAAAGCGAGATTCCCCATCTCTACTAAAAATAGAAAAACTGAGGCAAGAGGACTGCTTGAGTCCAAGAGTGTGAGGTTGCTGTGAGCTACGACACCATTGCACTCTACCCAGGGTAACAGCTTAAGACTCTGCCTCAAAAAAAAAAGTTAAAACAATTTAAGGATTATATTTAAGGAGAAAAAAACATCAGTAATTTCCAGTAGGCATTTCAGAGAAGAGTTAATAAAGGCTTTTTCAAGCATTATGTCCTTTAAAAATGTCTTGTATAAAAACAAAAAAAAAACAAAGCATACAGATAAACACACAAAAATACACTTAAACAGAGTATCATTAAAAATGTATGTTAGGCTATACCTACAGTTCCAAATGTAGAAGGCAGATCTGAATATTTTTATTTTTAATCTAGCCAACTCTGATTTATTTTTACTTAAGCAATTTTATAATAAACATATCATATATATTCCCTCTTCAATGCCTCAAATCCCTTGTACAGTGATATAGAAAATAAGAAACACTAAGCCTCTAGGATCTTTTGTTGGACAATCCAGTAGAGATTTAAATTATACTAATTGACAATTCATTAATATCACAAATGGGACAAAAATGATGAATCAAATTATTCTAGTTGCTGTTACCATCTGGAAAATTTACAGAATAACTTTATTTACAAGATACACAGTATTCACAATTTCTGCAGTTAAAGCAGTTTAACTTATTTATTAAGTACTGGTTCTTTAAAAATGTCTTATAGTTATAAAAATAATCTTAGGAAGTTATTTTATAAACCAACCATGCCTAATAGTAAAAAAGAATACATCTCACTAAAATACAGCATAATCTTTTATTCACTCCAAAACTTAACTGTAAATCAATACAGAATTCCATAATACTTCTTTCTATTCTTGAGAAGAAATGGCTTTTCAAGGCACATTTTGTTTTTATTAGTATGGTATGCAGCTGTATTATTTGTACTGCTGCCCAACATTCAGTAAGTGTTCAAAGTATTTAAAAACTGGTAATTCATATTTAAATGCTTAACAAAAGAGTCAGGATATTATCTATTGGGTGTATAAGGATGAAACTAAGCCACATTTATCTTGCGGGGAGGGGGGACCTACAAAACTGAACAAACTATTGCTTATGGAATGACTTATCCACAGTAAGCTCTACATTAGGGAAAGAACAGCTAATTTACAAAGCCAACATGTTTTTAAAATGTTTTTACAATGACTTCCCAAAGGCTTGGAAACATACAAGTATTGTGTTATTTCGTTACAAAACAGCTCTTCACAAATTTCAGTTATATATTTAAACTCTTGATGAAACCTCATCTGTTTACCCAAATCAGAGGAAATAAAGCTGTCTGCAGGAAACCAGACAGCAGCTTACTGATCCAGCATTACCAGGCTGAACCTTTTCTAAGCAGAAGGTCTAGCTATGTTACATTGGAATAAAGGCAAAGGTTAGGATGCAAACCCCTTCTCGTTTCCTTTGAGGATGGACTTTATAACAGCAAAATGTGTTGGAATTCTTACATTTGTAAATTTACAGTCCTTTAATCCATGGCCCAGGAAGCTATCAGAATAGGAAAAATGTAAAAATCTGACAACATGCAAACTCTTGAAATACTGTATTTTATTCTAATGTAATCAAACAGTAAAGCAATTTTACAGATGACAAAAAATTATAAACTATAAAATTGTAGGAGGGCTTCAAGATCATCTAACATCACCCTTTTTTCTGTCCATTAATAAATTAGAGCATTGGTGTCAAGCTTTAATTTTGTTGTATAGTACTTTTATCATGCAAATGTTTTCTGTGCTATGGAGCTAATAGAGATCTAATGCTATTCTCCAAAAGAAACCTTTAAACAAACACATTCCTTGCTTTCAAGGCCTGAAAGGATAGTGTCAAAAGGATATAAGAACCATTTTAAAGGGTCTGGCCAAAGTTCAAAGAATTTGAACATCAGAAAGAATGTCCTGGTTAAGGGCAGCGCCTGTGGCTCAGAGAGTAGGGCACCAGCCCCATATACCAAGAGTGGCTGGCAGATTCAAACCCAGCCCCGGCCAAACTGCAACAAAAAAATAGCTGGGGGCTCGGCGCCTATAGCTCAACTGGCTAAGGCGCCAGCCACGTACACCTAAGGTGG
>NW_003852397.1:25436849-25446420 GCF_000181295.1 Otolemur garnettii
GGGAGGCTGAGGCAAGAGAATCGCCTAAGCCCAAGAGCTGGAGGTTGCTGCAAGCTGTGATGCCACAGTACTCTATAGAGGGCAACAAGGTGAGACTCTGTGGAAAAAAAAAGAATGTCTGGTCATATGCTGTGGTTCATTCCTGCAATTCTAGTACTTTGGGAGGCCAACACAGGAGAACTTCTTGAGGCCACAAGTTCAAGACCAGCCTGAGCAAGAGTGAGACCCACCAAAAATAGAAAAAAGCAGGGCATGGTGGCACACACCTATAGATCTAGATACTCAGGAGGCTGAAGCAGCAGGATCGCTCAAGACCAGGAGTTAGAGGTTGCAGTGAGCTATGATACTACTACTCCACTCTAGCCAGGACAACAGGGAAAGTCTAAAAAAATTAAAAAATACAGACACAACTACAAGATGGAGTCCACCTAACAAATGCAAACATTCTAACGTAGTTGTTTGTTCCTTCACATTTACGTGAAATAAAATAAATAAAAAAGCCAGGAAAGGTGGTTCACTCCTATAATCCTAGTACTTTGGGGGCTAAAGCAGGTGGATCACCTGAGCTCAGGAATTCAAGACCAGCCTAAGCAACAGCAAGACCTCCTCTCTACTAAAAACAGAAAAAACTAGCCAGGCATCATGGTGGCCCCCTATAGTCCCAGATATTCAGGAGGCTGAGGCACAAGAATTGCTTGAGCCCAAGAATTTGAGGTTGCTGTGAGCTATGATGCCACAGCACTCTACCCAAGGTAACGTAGTAAGGCTCTGTCTCAAAAATAATTAATTAATTAATAAAAAATAAAAGATTTTAAAACTCTGTAATTGATTAAAATACACCAAATATATATAAATCCTGAAGTCAATAACAACATTCAAAAAAAAGAAACACAAACAAAAAACCAACAACTTAAATTATGTAAAAGGAAAAATTACTTATTTATCCTGCATTTCCATTCCATTTCATGGTAATCAAACAGCCCATGTCAATGAGGGAAACTTTAGCTCAGCAATTGTAAGCTAATACAGTTGAAGGAATAATAAAATTTTAAAATCCTATTCTAAGGTACGAAGCTTCAGTATTGCAAGAGTTCTGGAGGTTGGTTGCACAACAATGTTAATGTACTTAACACTATTGAACTGTACATGTAAAAATACCTACAGTGGCAAGTTTTATGTTACGTGTATTTTAGCACAATTCTTTAAAAATCTCACTTTATCACCATTTTGCTGCTTCCACTGTGGTAATTGATTCTGGTGAAATCACTACTGAATTCTAACATTATTAGGTGAAATACTGATAAAGAACTAGGTATTTGTATGATGCCAACATCTCATTCCTCCCAGTATTATATGCCAGCATGAAAGGGAAAAACAATTTTCTAATGGAGAGATCTGTCACCACCTTATTCAATCTTAGCTTCACTAATAGTGAGATAATTATATTATGTGGTTCCTGATATGAAAGAATATGAAGCACACAAACTGGCTATGAAATACTCTTTCCAGGCGTTCTCAAACTACTGCCCGCGGGCCACATGCAGCCCGCCTAGGATATTTATCCAGCCGACTAGGTGTTTTTGCTGCCACTGCCTGTCCTGCTTAGCAGCTGACTGGTCCCGGGCCCACAGTCCGGCCCTCCAACGATCTGAGGGACAGTGAACTGGATCCCTGTTTAAAAAGTCTGAGGACCCCTGGTATGAATCTAATCAAGGTTTTAGCCTGAATTCTATTTTACAGAAAACATAAACTATAGAAGAATGAGTTAAATACCACCACACGGAAATAATTCAATCAACCAAGAACTTAGGCGCCATCTTGCATCTTTCCAACAGGTCACTATCACAAAAAGGGAATGAGAAGGGAAGAGGGAGAACTATGTTAGATTATAAAAGACTTAAGTGACATAAATCCAGTATGTGCTCCTTGGCAAGATACTGGTTTGACAAACACACTCTTAACAGACGTCATGGGAATAACCAGAGATTTTAATACAGAATGGACATTAGATAATATTAGAGAACCACTGCCAATTGGTTGTTAAATATAATAACAGTGTTCTGGATAAATGGGAAAATTTCCATGTTTTACAAATACTTAGCAAAAAAAATTAGGGGTGAACTGTCATAAGTTCTGTAAATTACTTCAAGAAAAAAAATAGGGGAAAAAGTTAATGTAATGAAATAATACAGCTAGGAAATAGTTATCAGTGGCTGCTAAAATCCATTAGGTAAAAGCCTAAAGGAAAATTTTATAATGGGTGGATCAATCTGGCGAGTCTACTGATCAACAGAGTTTACTGATCAATCTCACCCCAAAACCAGAACCAACCATACACTGCAAGTCTTGATGAGATGCAGTAAGAAATAAACGCTAACTACTACGAAGGATTCTAAACACTCCCTCCCACAATCAACCTGGATCTGATCAAGTCTCAGATCTATCTACCAATTTACAGGAAATTCAGAAGAGAGAAACATATTAAACACCACCATAGACAGGGATGCAATAACAAAATCTAGAATGTAAGAAAGTCTATAGTACAAAAAACAGAGTTTCAACAAATAAAAGAGGAAAAACAAACTACATATTAAGATACTGCATCTGACAGACTTATCAACCAAATGTCATGGAGATAGTACAAGAATTCTAATGTGAGCATAAAAACATTTATGAAACAAATGGGAATATACTGAGTATTTGATGATACTAAGAAAATAAATTTTTTAGATATGACAACAGTATTGTAGTTTTGATTTTTAAAGATATTCTTCCCCATCACAAACATATAAAAAAGAATGAAGGGATATAATTTCTGAGATTTGCTTTAAAATAATCAGGCAGAGAATGGAGTTTAGAAGTATGCAGATGAAACAAAATTGGCCAAAGGTTGGTAATTAGTTGGAAGATGGGTACATGAGGATTCATTATTCTATAGCATGTCTGAGTATATTTCCATTATACAAAGTTTCCTTTATTTAAAGAAAAGGACAGGGAATGAATCTTAATCACAGTATCTCTACCTAACAAACACCAACCAAAATAAAGTTAAAAAAAGAAAGAAAAAGAAAAAGAGTAAGTATGCCACAAGCCTGATAACAAACAAAAACAGGAGAAGTTTCCAGAGAATGGCATTATGACTCCATTCCCATCCATTGGGTGGAAATAGGATGTCCATTATACTGGCCTCTCTTTTATTCTTACATTTGAAATTTTCTATAATAAAAAGACTGTTTAAAATGATTACAAATATCCTTCAAAGTATCATTGCAGAACACATTAATTTGATTTTTCACATATATAATGGCTGGTTTCTGACTTCCCACCTTTCTAATTTTATCCTTCTACTTCCTACTGTCAAGGAGAAGAGGGAGGGAAAGTAGTCACTAAAGATACTGAGTGGGAAACTGAACTAGCAAAATTGAAATGTTTCTATCATGGTGCTAGAAAAATCAAGACTGATTTTAGTGTAAAACGCCTCACTTTAACTTAAAACCTGGCTTGTGGGCTATAGAAATTGCTAAGGCAGCTGCTTTCTCCCCTTCTTTTTTAGAATTAAAGCCAGACTAGAAATTCTTGTGTAATTTGTATTTGGATGTGGTGTTTGCAGAGAATTATCTTCCCAACTTTCTAAGTGGTTCCATCTGTTTTTATGGGGAATTTGGCTTAGGCTGATTTTAGAAAATGAAGAACTAAGTAAGAAATTCAAACATCCTTACAATTAGTTTTAGTATACTCCTTGAGTGGCTTTAAGAAAACTAGCAGGATGGGGCAGCGTCTTGTGGCTCAAACTTGTAGGGCGCCAGCTCCATATGCCGGAGGTGGTGGGTTCAAACCCAGCCCCAGCCAAAAACTGCAGGAAAAGAAAACTAGCAGGGTACAGTGGCTCATGCCTGTAATCTTAACACTCTGGCCGAGGTGGGTGGACCTCCTGAGCTCAGGACTAGCCTAAGAGCAAGACCCCATCTCTACTAAAAATAGAAAAACTAGTGGGTCCTGAAAAAAAGTGAGACCCTGTTTCTACTAAAAATAGAAAAACTGAGGCAAGAGGATTGCTTGGAGGTTGCTGTGAGCTATGACACCATAGCACTTTATCTGGAGCAACAGCTTGGAGACTCAAAAAAAAAAAAAGAAAGAAAGAAAAACTAGTGAGTTCTGGTGCCACAGAGATGTAGTTTCAGCTACTTGTCTTAAGGCAAGAGGACTGCTAAAGACCAAGAGTTTGAGGTTGCTGTGAGCTATGACACCACAGCCTCTACCAAGAGCAACAGAGTGAGACTCGGTTAAATTTTTTATTTTATTTTATTGAGACAGAGCCTCAAGTTGTTGCCCTGGGCAGAGTGTCGTGGCATTACAGCTCACAGCAACCTCCAACTCCTGGGCTCAAGCAATTCTCCTGCCTCTACCTCCCAAGTAGCTGGGACTACAGGCACCTGCCACAACACTCTACTATTTTTTGGTTGCAGCCATCATTGTTGTTTGTCGGGCCAGGCTGGATTCGAACCCACCAGCTCAGGTGTATGTGATTTGGCACCTTAGCCGCTTGAGCCACAGGCACCAAGCCATGTTAAATTTTTTAGATGTAATAATGGTACTGTGATTTTGTTAAAGAGTCTTACTTAAAGATACCTTCTGAAAAATATTCAGGTGGAATGAATAATGAGACAGTGGGGATTTATTTCAAAATATAGTAAGGGGAGAAGTGAAAATAGAAGATATAGCAGGGGATGCAGTGAAAATAGGCATAGATAAAACAAGGCCAGCCAAGAGTTGATAACTGTTAAAGATAGGTGACAGGAATGGGGAGGGGGCATCAATATACTATTCAGTTTGCTTTTGTATGTAATGTTTTTAAAACTTTGAAAATAAGGCAGCACCTGTGGCTCAAAGAGGTAGGGCGCCAGCCCCATATGCCGGAGGTAGCGAGTTCAAACCTAGCTCCGGCCAAAAAGTGCAAAAAAAAAGAAAAAACTTTTAAAATAGAGCCTTCTTGTTTAAAAAAAAAAAGTAAATATTATAAATAATAATTTAAATAAAGTTTTCTTAATGTAAATAAAATTTAACATAAAAGATAGAAAAATTAAAAAATAAAATTAAAAAATGTAAAAGCTACTATCTAAAAAAAGAACAATGAGACATTCTTAAGAAAATTGAATAGTGGAGAATAAAATTTGGAATTGGTATTTTCCATCTTTAAATAACCTTACTCATCGGCCAGGTGCAGTAGCTCATGCTTGAAATCCTAGTACTCTGGGAGGCTGAGGCAGTGAACTGCCTGAGCTCAAGGGTTCAAGACCAGCCTGAGCAACAGAGAGATCCCATCTCTAAAAATAGGCAGGTGTTGTAGTGGGCACCTGTCGTCCTAGCTACTTGGGAGGCTGAAACAAGAGAATTACTTGAGCCCAAGAGTTTGAGGTTGCTATGAGCTATGATGCCACAGCTCTCTACAGAGGGCAACAAAGTGAGGCTATCTCAAAAAAAAAAGGCAAAAAATAAATAAATAACTTTAATCATCTTAAAGTTTCAGTAAATCACAAAATGAGAATCATAAAATCTTAGATGTAGAAGATAACTTAGTGGTCACAAAATCCCAACTCCCCCCAAAGTGAATCTTCCCTCCACCTTCCAAAGGCCTCTTGCCTGGGTCCTTCAAGCTTTGGGGAAGGGAAATACTCCCTTCCATGGTAGCCCCCTCTCATCCTCTATCAGTTCCAACTATTAAAAAGCTCTTCCCGCACCAGGCAGGAAACTTTCCTTCTCCAAACCTCTTTATTTAATCCATGGGAAAAGAATTTTAAAATATAAATCATTATCCATTGCTGAGTTGTAAAATCAAGTTAAGAGACTGTTAAACTGGAACTCTATTAAGTAGAAAAGAAAATCTCAGAGCACACTACATACAGTAAGGTTAAAAGTTAATCTGTGAAACTTGGTTTTGTTATTCACATATACACACATATATTAACATTTACACACATACATGTCCACATTAAATAAAGGGTCAAGATGTAAAGTATATTTCTTGCAATAGATTTTGTCAAAAACAAATCAGAAAGCCAGTCCTCAACTCTAACTCTTAACAAGCTGTCCACCCCACTAAGTCTTAACTGCTTCTGGTCTTCCAGCGGGTAGTTCCCATATTCTATAATTTCTCCTGACTCCAAGAGCCCAGTCACCCTTCACTGACAAGACAGGGTTTCAGCTTGTCAAAGTTCTACTGATGTATACTTAGCGTGTACTATGACCCCTTACAATGCAATTATCTAAGTGTTCCAGAACAGGGAAGAATAATTGATTACAGCCTACATTATTCACAAAATATTTCACACATTCATTGAAAAACTTTGAAATACTAGAAGAGATTCCTCTAAGTCACACAAGGAACCAGAATTCCAGAGAAAGACCAGGCCTTGAGAGAGATTCTGAGTAGCAGATTACAGTAGCAGGTAAAGTCTTAGAAGGTACAAAATTAGGGGTAAAAATCAAAGGCTGAGGACAGAACCCTAGGAAACAGAAAAACTAAAGGGAGAGTCTGAAGAAAGAACTCTGCAAAGAATGGACGGGAAAGTAGCACAAAGAGCCATAACACATCAGGACAGAATTTCAAAGACATTGTGGTTGGTCCACAATGCTGAAAATAATACAGGGAAAACGGGTTCAATGTATAATTTAACAAAAGTAACTGGGCCATTGATTACTGGGAAAAGGGCAATTTCAAGGCAGTGGTGAAACCAGTAGGGTCTTGTGCTGAGAAATAAAAGGCACCACTACTTTTTAATAAAGTTTCACACTGACAAGAAGAACGTTTCGGACTGTTTCAGAAGCCATGTCATCATAATTTCAACTTATACCAAAGTCTTTTCAAGAAGCTTACAATAAAATGTACTTACCCCGTATTTCCACGAAATTTCATGTTGCTTATATTAGCCCATTGTGTAGCTAACCAGACAATCTGTACAGGTTTCTCCACAAACTTCTGGGAAATCTGTAAATCTGCTAAGTAGTTCCTTGGTTGGCATCATCATAAACATCGCTGGCAAAAATATGGGAGATGGGAGACCACCAGGGCCTAAAATTCGAGTAACAAATACCACCACAGACCTCCATCCACTTAGTAGGTCCTTTTTTTCCCAAAGTTGCTTTGAATAGACTTACAGGAGTGAGAAGGCTTTAGGCAGGGACAGGTAAACAAGAGAAGAAAAGGGGGGTCAAGTCAGCAAGTCTGGAGAGGCCACAGTAAGAGGTTTCCTGGATACCACAGAACGCCTACTTGACCTGTGCAGCTATTGGTCACTGGCTGTTGCTGGGCAGGATGTGCCATGCAGTGATTGGTCACTGTCTATTGCTGGGCAGGGTATGCCATGCATCCACTGGTCACTGCCTTGCTGGGCAAGGTGTGCCATGCAGCCATTGGTCACTGCCTGTAGCTGGGCTGGGCGTGCCAAGGGAGCAGGAATACCCCTAGAGGGTTCGGCAAAAAAAAGTGCACTGGCGGGAATAGCCGGCAGTTAAGCATTAAAGAAACCAATGGATGCAAACTAGCCAATCACTGTGTACCAGCAAGGTTTGGGCAGTCCAACTAGGTTTAAAAGCCCTTGAACCACCCCATTCCATTGTATGGGAAGCTTTCCTATCCTCCGTAAACTCTGGCTTTTGTTTACCTGTGGTCCATAAATTCATTCTCAAATTCCCAAGACCAAGAACCCCCAGAGAAGAAGAGAAATTCGGTATCAATACCTCGAAAGTTTCATCACTGTTTTGCGAACACCTATGTCTACACTTCTCTTTTCTTTTTAAAGGAGAGATGCTTTCACAGACAGGAATGAGCCTTGGAGGGCTTGGGTGAATTAGTTTAGGACTTACTTCAGAGCATCTGAACCACTTAAGAGAAAACAGACACAAGCGGTATCACTTGCCCAATGTCACCCTTAGTAATCAGTGGACTGAGACTTAAAGCTAGAATAATTTTCCAACCTCTGCTCTTTTCAAAAAAAAGTGAAGAGGAAACAGTATCAGGTACATAGCAAGCCGGCACAGTGGCTCCCGCCTGTAATCCTAGCACTCAGGGAGGCCAAGGCGGTAGATGGTTTGAGCTCAGGACTTACAGTCCCGCCTGAGCAAGGGCAAGACCCCATTTCTACTAAAAATAGGAAAACTAAAGGAGGATGGGGGGGGCTTGTGGTGGGTGCCTACAGTCCCATCTACTCGGGAGGCTAAGGCAGGGTGATCACTTGAGCCCAGGAATTTGAGGTTGCTATGAGCTGTGACACCCCAGCACTCAACCCAGGGCGACTGAGTGAGACTCTGTCTCAAAAAAAAAAAAAAAAAATCCAGTCACAACAGACTCAGAATAAACTTCTACAAAAGTCGATGCTGTTCAGTACTGATCAACAATGGCCAATGTTCCAATAACACACTTATAAATTTAAAGGTACTCAACTGAGACACAAAATTTTGACTTTTCAAGGGTACTTTGAACTACTGGCTTCAACAGTTCCTTTGTGACTTTGTCAACGTTCCAGATGGCTCAACATTTGTTAAAAGTAAAGGAGAAGACAGACATTTGGCAGTTACCACCTTGTTCTCTATATGCTGCCATTTTCCTTCTTCCCTTTTATGGTTAAAGCTAGTAAAGGAACGTGATAAAATCTCTTTAACTGCTTTCAAGTTGGAATTACCTCCCGGTGATCAAATTATACCCTAATGCCATAAAGTGTGGTAGTGGCTGATTCAAGATAGCTACCTCTGGGGAGGGGAATACAAATAGGAAGAGGATTTAAAGGAGTTTACATATCCTTAGGGATAATATAAAACAGAAGCTATGTAAGCTCTGGAAGCAGAAAGCCTGGGTTCAAACCCCTGCTCTGCCATTAACTGGCTGAGTGACCCTAAGTAAGTTACTTAAACTTGTAGTGCCTCATTTTTTTTATAGGAAAGCATAACAGTACCTACCATGCAGAGTTACTGTGAGGATTAAATTAATAAATATATATAAAAGTAATTACAGAATAGTATCTGACAGATATTAAGTATTAGAGAAATGGTACTTGTTATATTTTATAATTCAATATGTAGTGTCTTCATAAAGAACTCATATTAAATAATATTTTAATTGAATGTACAAATTAAAATGTAAAATAAACTATCTCCAACTTCAAGATCCTGCCTACTGTTTAGAAAAAGCACTTCAACTATTAAGTGATTATTAGCTGTAGTTATAATGCCAGCGATTTACATGATTTCTAAATGAGAATGTGATGGATTTTTTTGTACCTTTCCCACTACACTGCCAGATAGAACTATTCACATGGTAAGTTGTTTTAATTTTATAATAACTGTGTAGTCCCATTAAAATTTCCCTTGGTCAGTTCTAACACACTGCCACTGAACTGTTGTTATACTACATACACACAAAGGTAGGAAAGAAAAGGAAGAGGAGAGAAAAAAAGAATATCTAAAAACATTAAAATCTAGTATAAACATAAGCAAAAGCTATAGAAAAAACAATTTCATTACCTTAAGAATACTCTAGGCTCGGCGCCTATAGCTCAACCGGCTAAGGCGCCAGCCA
>NW_003852397.1:25446930-25458434 GCF_000181295.1 Otolemur garnettii
AAAAAAAAAAAAAAGAATACTCTAGAAGGTGATGATCTGTTCGGATTTGATTCATAGTGTTACCAGTTTTTGGTTATGTTTTTGATTTGGTTTGGTTTTTTGTTTTGTTTTTAGCACTGCCTAAAGCTTTCTTTTATGTCCACAATGCTACATTTTGGTGAAACCACTTTCAGTGACCAAAACAATATTAAGACATTTAACTGAGTGTCATAAATGAACTACTTTCTATTATTCTACAAAATGAGTAATGACCATAAACTTTATTTTGGAGATCAGGAAATACACAGCAAAATAGAGAGAGGGGGGAATCTCACTTATTTACAAATGAAATTACATGATCACTGAAATTTGTTTCAGAATAAAATTGGTTGCAGGAAGTCGGGGAGGGGATAGAAAATACAGGTGAAACAAGACTAGCAATGTGTTGTAATTGTTGAAGCCACATGAGGGTATCTGAGGTTCATTACACTACTATTTTCTACTTCTGAATATATCTACAATGTTTCCTAATAAAAAGTTTTAAAAAGAATAACACTTTTCGGGCTCAGCACCTACAGCTCAGCTGTAAGGTGCCAGCCACATACACTTGAGCTGGTGGGCTCAAACCCAGTCCAGGCCTGCCACAACAATGACAACTACAACCAAAAAAAAGAAATAGCCAGGCACTGTGGTGGGCACCTGTAGTCCCAGTTTATGTGGAAGGCTGAGGCAAGAGAATCGCTTAAGCCCAAGAGTTGGAGGTTGCTGTGAGCCGTGTGACGCCACAGCACTCTACTGAGGGCGATAAAATAATGAGACTCTGTCTGTACCAAAAAAAAAAAGACACAGTATCCTTCACTGATATCAGATATGCCACACAGAGCTAGAAACACATAGATCACAGATCTATAGAATGTTTTAGAATTCACCCTGGAGTCTTTCAATTTAAGCCTGCACTACTGAGGATGAAAGTGAACCAGCCTCAGCTAGGTGGAAGCCCCATCTGCACTACACATGCTGCCCACATCTTCAGATCCTCAGTGCAGAGACACAAAAGTGAAAAATATCTTCAATATCTTCAATATATCTTTTCCTGTTTTTGAATGGAAGGAGGTGGTGGGAAGGAGGAATGTATCGACATTCCCATATGTGTATAATTTAAAACAGACAATCTTAGAATTAAGGAAATTAAGATGAAGGCTCTACTGATGCTGATTTTAATGGTCAAAATCCAGAAACAGTTCTGGTTACAAGCTCATGGATAAATTCTTGATTTCTTTGTCAGCAGACAGACCTAACTCATTACTTGGCACTCTGACCTTTCCCACACACAATTTTTATCTACTTTATTAAAGAAAAAAGTTTTCCTTTTTCTCCTTAAGAGAAATGGATAAAAGAAAAATTTTCAAGGAATATGTTCATTTAGCAGCTTTCCTACCAGACTCTAGAAACTGGGAAAAAGTAAAAGATTATCATAACTAAAATGGGCTCCAAAAACCAAGCTGAGTATGAACCATTTTCTAGCATATAACCACTGCCACATTTGCTTTTCAAATACGTGTGAAGGCATTTGGCATCATTTTCCAATAATCTCATAGGACCTCTACTTCCCTGTTTATTCAACAGTATTTCAAAATGTTGACACATTTATTGAACTATTTTTGGAAGATTAGGTCTATCTACCTTCAGGGCTCAAAATACAAATATATAACATCCACAGGACATCCCTTTGGCTACAAAACTTGGCGGGCTTCCCAGGTTCTCCAAGAAAACTTCATTTGGCAACTCCATTAACTTCAAAAAATAAAAAAAGGCAGTGTAGAGGGAACAACTCTGGACACAAGGAGACCGTGGCTGTGATGGTCCATTACTAAAGTCTCAATAACTCTGGGTAAGTTTAACCTTTTTCTGACTCACTTTTCTTTCCTATCATAATCAGTATAGAAAATTATTTTTAAAATCAAATGGGAAATGTTCTAAGGATTTATTTTTAAAAGAACAAAAGTAATTTTACAATTAAAAACAGCATTAAACAAACACCAAGAAATCTATGCCACAATCAGTATATACAGTTTTACATTACCTATTCAAAGAAAAAATACACAAACGCATCATGATTAAAGAAAACATTGAGCCTATCCAATGTGTTGAAAGGTTTATTCATATTCCTACTTTACAATTTTTGTCAAACCCATAGTCACTGTATTATTAATTATTTAATGCTTATCTTTAAATCAAGCAATTTTTTTTTAAAAACTCTAATTTGGCAGGCGGCACCTGTGGCTCAAAAGGGTAGGGTGCTGGCCCCATATACTGGAGGTGGCAGGTTCAAACCCAGCCCCGGCCAAAAAAAAACCTCTACTTTGGCCTTATCAATGAAATCATAGTTTGAAATACTTGTATATTTTTCTGGTGCATGATGTCATATATACTTAAGCATTAAAAGAAGATGCATCTGTGTACCACCTCAAATCATTTAACATACCACTATACTTTCAGGAAATGCTATCCTTACTTGTTGCCTGCAACACCTTCTATATTAAAGAATAGCAGATTTGAACATATAAATCTCTAAAATTCACTAGGCAACTTAACCAACACTAATCACATGTACTCACCATCATTAGATCTTCCTGGGGCTTCCTCAGATCTCACAGCCCCTCTGGTCCCCTATGTTACTCAGAATCTCTTTTTCTGTTTCACTTTCCCCAAATCCTACACATAAAAATCTCTAACACTGGTACCATCACACTAATGTGAATCTCATTCCTTACTTCTGCCCTATTTAGTAATGAAATGTTTCACCCTTAACAGCATTTAACAGAACCCACATTGATTTCAAAGGATACTCTAATCCCCAAATCACATTCAAAGAATATTCAAATTTATGTATGGCAACCACACACCAGTCTAAGATAGACAAAGATATTTAATGAACTCTAAAATAAGGTTGCCATTTCTGATGGATATTCAACAAATTTGTTTTTATTGTATATTTTTAAATCTACTTCAAGGCCAGGCACAGTGGCTCATACCTGTAGTCCTAGCATTCTGGGAAGCCAAAAGTGGTGAATTGCTTGAGCTCAGGAGGTGGAAACCAACCTGAACCAGAGGGAGATCAAAAGCAAGACCCCACCTCTACTAATAATAGAAAAAACTGAGGTAAGAAGATGGCTTGAGCCCAGGAGCTTGAGGTTGCTGTGTGCTATGACGCCATGGCACTCTACCAGGACGACAGAGCGACACTCTGTCTCCAAACAAAAACAAAAATCTAGTTCAAGTATATAATATTTTTACACCAAACTAATCCCTGAAATATCACAGGAAAAAAAAATAACTACATTCACTCAACTTGTTTAAGCAAGCACCATCTTGTTCAAAAGCATCAGTCATCCATTCCCATCTACCCTAGATACTGACTTTTCCACCTTTTTTTTATACTGCACATGTAACTGAATTTCAACCCAACAGCTGATATGGAAAAAAAAAAGTATTATTTTACTATGGCTAATATCCTCACCAAATATGAGCACCACAGACTCTTGTGCATTTTTTTTATTTGCTATGGCCTGAAGTAAATTTTATTTTTAACCGATTTAAAACCCTAAATACAGTAGTTGAGTATGAATTAATTTCTGCTTCCTTGCAAAACTTCAGAAAAATAAGAGCAAGGAAATTTTTTTTATGAAAGGTACAAAAACAAAAATATGGGAGCTGAGAGGCCAGCAAATAAGATAAGCCAACAGAATCCTGGAATGTAAAAAGCAACATATAAAGGAACTGATTAGCAGAAGATGAAACCTGGGTTCCGGTTTTGGTGGAGGCCTACAAGAATCACTCTAATTGTTGAAGAAGCCTAGAGAGCCTTCGGAATTGAACATTCCAGGCATCTGTGAGAGCTCAGGTATGAGAAAGGGGTGAAAATAGCCTTCAAAAGGTTTCAAAAGATGCCTTCAAGATTTGGAGGAAAATAATGACTACACATACCCTAAATATAAAAGCAATCAAACTGACTGGGCCCCCACAGCTCAGTGGTTAGGGTGCTGGCCAACATGCACTGGGGCTGGAGGGTTGGAACCCAGCCTGGACCTGCTAAAAACAAAAAAATTGCCAGGTGTTGTGGTGGGCGCCTGTAGTTCCAGCTACTAGGGAAGCTGAAGCAAGAGAATCACTTGAGCCCAAGAGTTGCTATGATGTCACAGCACTCTGTGGGACAACAAAGCGAGACTCAAAAAAAAAAAAAAAAGCACTCAAAGTGAGAGTAGAAAAAGACATTTTAAGACACACAAGGTCTCGAGAAACTCACTTCCTATTACTTTCTTGAGCAACTACTGATGTGTTCATGTAATGAGTTAAACCAAGAAAGGGTCATGGAGTCAAGGAGACATGAAGCCCAGGAAGAGAGGCAAAGGGACTCCCCAGAACAAAGATGCCTAGCACTTCTAGAAAAAAAATGAGTAAAGGATGATTGAGGGTCAGAAAACAGAAATGATAGATTATTTAATGTTTATCTCTTAATAGCAGAAATTTTATGGTTTCCGATATAGTTTAAAGCTAAATCAAGGATAGGTAAATACTAGGCACAGTGAAGCAGGCCTGTAATCTCAGCTCTTTGGGAAGTGTGAGGATTGCTTGAGGCCAAAAGTTCAAGGCCACACTGGGCAACACAGCAAGACCCAATCTCCCCAAAACCTTTTTTTTTTTTTTTTTTGAGACCAAGTCTCACTTTCTTGCCACTGGTAGACTGCCTTGGCATTATAGCTCACAGCAACCTCCAACTCTTGGACTCAAAACAAGTCTCCTGCCTCAGCCTTCTAAGTAGCTGGGACTTCAGGCACCTGCCACAATCTTGGATGGTTTTTTTTGTCTTAAGAGATGAGGTCTCACTCTTACTCAGGCTGGCTCAAAAACTCTTTTTAAAAAAAAAAGCTGGGCATGGTGGCACATACGTGCAGTAGCAACTCAGGAAGATCACTGCAGCCCAAAAGTTCAAGGCTGCAGTGAGGTACAGCCAAGGCAACTGCACTCTAGCCAAGGCAACAGTGAGACCTTGTCTCTAAAAAAATACAGTATTTTTTTATTTTATTTTATTTTTTTGAGACAGAATCTCACTATTTCACCCTCGGTAGAATGCCATGGCATCACAGCTCACAGCAACCTCAAATTCTTTGACTTAAGCGATTCTCTTGCCTCAGCCTCCCAAGTAGCTGGGACTACAGGCACCTGCCACACGGGATCAGCTATTTTTTTTTGTTGTTGTAGTTGTTATTGTCTGGCAAGCCCAGGCAGAGTTCCAACCCGCCAGCCCCAGTCTATGTGGCCAGCACCCCAGCTGCTGAGCTATAGGCACCTATAGGCAAGCCTTAAAAAATTTTTTAAAGGATGGGTACAAAGAAAATCAAGCAAATGAAAAAGGCAATTAACTTCAGAATAAAACAGAAAGTTATAAAAGAAAGTACATGCAATCAAAGCACTTTACATGGCTCGCTTTTGTAAATACATAACGCATGTTAGTAATTAAAAGGCTATGGTGGCACCTGTGGCGCAAAGGAGTAGGGTGGCAGCCCCATATGCTAAAGGTAGGGAGTTCAAACCCAGCCCTGGCCAAAAAATAAAAAAAAGTAAAAGGCTAACTCGGGGCAGCGCCTGTGGTTCAATAGAACGCAGCCCCATATACTGCAACAAAAAAATAGCCAGGCATTGTGGCGGGCACCTGTAGTCCCAGCTATTTGGGAGGCTGAGACAAGAGAAATGACTAAGCCCAAGAGTTGGTAATTGCTGTGAGCTGTGACACCACAGCACCTTATTGAGGGTGACAAAGTAAGATTCTGTCTCAAAAAAAAAAAAATTTAAATAAATAAATAAATGGCTAACTCGATTCAGCTAGAAAGTAAATAGATATTATTAACATGTAAAAATGAAGAAGCAGGAGTAGGCCATCAGCAAGGTGGCAAAGTAAGTCTGCCCAGTGCTTGCCCCTGCACACCAGAAACATTCATTTGAATAACTATCCAGGTACGAAAATATCTTTACAAGAACTAAGAAAGCCAGACAGATGAAGTGAAATGTCTCTGAAACCAGACATTTCTCTTAGAAAATGTACAAACTTTTAACAAGTAATAAAACATAAAAATGTTTTGTTATTTAAAAAGAAATATTAAGAAACACGAAAATCATGTTATTTAGAGAAAAAACACCAGGAAACAAAACCCAAAATATGAAAAGCAATGGCCTCTAGAGAGTAGAAATCTCTGTCAAAAAAGCAGCTAGGGCATCAGTCTGCTGCTTCTGTTAGTCCCTGAAGTATTATTGGACTTTTTATATCATACACAAGCACCCTGGGGAAGGGAATTTGCATGACACATTGAATAGCAAAAAGTACAAAACCAAAGGAAAGACAAACCAGAGGTGGGGGAAAGAACCTTTTTTTTTTTTTTTTTAAATTAGGATCTCACTCTGTTGCCAGGGCTAGAGTGCAGTGGTGTCATCACAGCTCAGTGCAATCTCAACAATGCAACCTCAACCTTCCAGCCTCAAAAGATCCTCCTGCCTCAGCTTCCTGAGAAGCTGAGAATACAAGTGCCCACCACCATGCCTGGCTAATTTTTCTATATTTTGTGGAGACGAGGTCACACTAGATTGTTCAGGCTGGTCTTGAACTACTGGCCCCAAGCCATCCTCCTACCCTACCCTCCCAAAGTGCTAGGATTACAGGTAAATGCACCTCTGTACCCGGCACATGTTTTATTTTGATGTATTTTATTTTGGCATATTTTTCCAATGCTGAAAAATCAGACTAGGAACATTACTCTACCAAACAAAAAAACAAGCTGAATGCTACTCCTTATTCCAGATGTTTCAAGAATCCCACAACTAAAAGTAGTACTTTGGCCTGCTTCATAATCACATCTTTACAAAAGAGACTAGGAAGCAGAAAACCAAACAGGAAAGCAAGCCTGTCTCTCATAAATGTTAGATACCATAGATGTACACAAATTCCAAAAAACCTCAAATTCTACTGAGTAATAGCATCAAACAATTAAAAGCAATAAAAGCGTTTTACCCACACAAGCTGGGTGCTCTTGAGCAACTTATTCAATTTTGAAGCCTCAAGTTTTCATCTATAAAATGAGCTGCATATCAGTGACTCCAAAATATTGCCATAAAAAAGATTAGGGATATTAACATATGTAAAGCACCAACTATTTTACCTGCCTTATATTCTGTACTCTACAAACAGTTAATTTCCTTCCTTTTTTAAAGCATGTGGATTGGTTATCAATACTTTTGGACTTAACGGATTACTTAAAATGAAACCTAGAACAAAACCAACCCCACTGAGCATAAAATGACTTGTCCAGGACAGGTTAAGCAAAGTAGCTGCTGTGAGAGGCCCTAAGCTTAAAGGGTACAGGCAAAGCAAGAAGCGTCAAACAGATGCCCACACCTATGGAGGAAGAGAGGGAGGGAAGAAGAAAGACAGAAAAGACAGCCTCGGCGCCTGTGGCTCAAGTGGCTAAGACACCAGCCACATACACCTAAGGTGGTGGGTTCCAATCCAGCCTGGACCCGCCAAACAACGATGATGACTGCAACCAAAAAATAGTCGGGCATTGTGGCGGGCACCTGTGGTCCCAGCTACTTGGGAGGTAAAGGCAGGAGACTCGCTTGAGCCCAGGAGTTGAAGGTTGCTGTGAGCTGTGATGCCACAGCACTCTACCCAGGGCGACAGCTTGAGGCTCTGTCTCACAAAAAAAAAAAAAAAGACAGAAAAGACAGACAGAACGAAAAATAACTTACGAAAAAAGGAGAGAAGGAAGAAAGGGAATTATACCAAGTCTCTAGATCCAATTATGAAGCTAAAGAAAATTACAGAGGACAGTACAGCAAATTAACGATCCGACAAGGCTAAAATAAGCAAAAGTCAAGACTGTGAGAAATCATACAGAATAACCAATTAAATTTCAACAATTAAATTCCAAGGAAAAATGAGAGATGAAGACCCAACTATAGCTCTTTGGTCTTGAAAGATATGTCGACAAATTAAAATGTGTGGCTCGTAACTAGATTTTGACTGAAACAAACTTTTTCAAAAATTGATACTCGAGACAATTGGCGATTAAAATACTGACAATTAGGTATTTGATAATATTCAGGAATTTTTCATGTGATGATGGCATTCCAGTTATGTTTATACATATAAAATAGTGCTTATCTTACAGCGATACATGCCAAAATATTAAATGATAAGGTGAAAAAGTCTTTTTAAAAAGCCAAATAACATACAAACAAGGTACATGAAAGGTATAAGCCACGGCGCTCAGATATGAATCTAAGAGTGGAGAGGTTCAGGCTAGGTTTATTGAAAGGGATGGTGACCCGCCTGGGCAGGGCAAAGATGGTGTCTGAACCACTGAAGCAGTTGGAACTCTCTTTGTTATACTGGATGTAGAGGGGGGAGAAGATTCCGCAGCATGCTGGAAGGTTCAGGTGGGCTACAGTCTTTTCAAGGAACTCTTGGGGTGGGGCCAGGTAGGCCTTTTGTTCTAGGAGGAGAGGAGGGGAAGGGAGAGAGAAGAGAGAAGGGGGAACTGTTTGTGGGGGGCCTCCTTAGGCCCCCAACAATACAAATAATGACTAGAGAACTTCAAGAACCAAGCCCTCTGTTTAAGAACAGCATTAAGTCATGAAGTCTAGGACAAAACCAGAAAGAGCATTGCTTCCATGTGTTTTTGAGGGCCTACTGCATACTGGGTACTGATGAATGGGTTCCATAAACTATTAACTCTGACAATTACCCAAAGGTAATCCTTTAGAAAGGGAGAGGTGGGAAATAAATGCTGGCCCAAGGGGTAGTAAGCCCTACTGCCAGCAACATCCTCTGTAAGGCCACAGTAATTTATGCCTTTTTGCAGCTTTCATTGCTACTTAGCAAAAGCAATGCAAACTCAACAGTCTAAATGAGTCAGATGTGTCATGAAAAATGAAAAGAGTAGGATAAAAAAAAATGAGAGGAACTGCCACAAAGTCAGAAAAGAATAACTCCTGGGGGACAGCTCTAGTTGAATGTCCTTGAGTGGACCCAGTGCTCCCACAGCCCTCCAATTTTTTTTTTTTTTTTTTTTTTTTTGCCATGGCTGGGTTTGAACCAGCCGCCTCCAGCATATAGGGCCGGCGTCCTACCCTTTTGCGCCACAGGCACCACCCTCCCTCCAATGTTTCTAGCGTAAAATAAAGATATTTATGCCACATTTACTCATTTCTTAATGTTGCCAACTAATTTAAGTTAAAACACTATTTTAGGCTCGGCACCCGTAGCACAGTGGTTACAGCACCATCCACATACACCAAGGCTGGCAGGTTCGAACTAGGTCCAGGCAGCTAACCAATGACAAGTGCAACAAAAAAACAGCTGGACACTGTGGCAGGTGCCTATAGTCCCAGCTACTTGGGAGGCTGAGGTAAGAGACTCACTTAAGTCCAGGAGTTTGAGGTTGGCGACATAATTAAAATTGTCTCAAAAAAAAAACTATTTTAGTGAAAATTATGTCTGCATTTCTACTACACAAAAATGGGTGTATCAGATTTATAAAGGTCATATTTTAATGCCATATGCGTAGGTTTAAACATTATCAGTAAAAATTATACTCACTAATAACCTTATTTCAGCAAGCTTACTGCACTTATAGAGAAGTTATAGCACATGGACATAAATTTTACATTCACAATTGGTAGGTAACCTCTGGAAAAGACTACATTTTCTTTCTTTTCTTTCTTCTTTCTTTTTTTTTTGACAGAGTCTTAAGCTGTCACCCTGGGTAGAGTGCCATGATGTCATAGCTCATAGCAACCTCCAACTCTTAGGCTGAGCAATCCTCTTGCCTCAGTTTTTCTATTTTTAGTAGAGATGGGATGTCGTTTTTTGCTCAGGTTGGTCCAGAACTCGTGAGCTCAAGCCATCCACCTGCCTCGGCCTCTCAAAGTGCCAGGATTACAGGCATGAGCCACCGCGCCCAGCCAAAACTACATTTTCCCTGTGTTATTGAAACTATATATATATATATATATATTTTTTTTTTTTTTTTTTTTTTTGAGACAGAGCCTCAAGTTGTCGCCCTGAGTAGAGTGCTTTCGTATCATAGCCCACAGCAACCTCCAACTCCTGAGCTCAAGCGGGTCTCCTGCTTCTACCTCCCAAGTAGCTGGGATTACAGGCACCCGTCACAACGCCTGGCTATTTTTTGGTTGCAAAAAATTTGTTGTTTGGCGGGCCAAGGCTGGATTCGAACCCACCAGCTCAGGTGTATGTGGCTGGCGCCTTAGCTGTTTGAGCCACAGGTGCTGAGCCTAAAACTATATTCTAAGAGCTTTTACATACACATATATATATATGTATTCTTTAATATATTACCAAAAAGGGGAAAAATGAAGTTTGTTAGAACAAAATTTTCTATTTTATTTTTTTCTGAGACATAGTCTTACTCTGTTGCCCTAGGTAAAGTGCCATGGCATCATAGCTAACAATAACCTCAAATTCTTGGCCTTAAGCAATCTTCTTACCTCAGCCTCCCAAGGAGCTGGGACTACAGGCACCTCCCACTAAACTCAGGTAGTTTTTTCTATTTTTAGTAGAGAGAGGGTCTCACTTTTGCTTAGGCTGGTCTTGAACTGCTGAGCTCAAGCAATCTACCTGCCTTGGCCTCCCAGAGTGGTAGGATTATAGGAGTGAGCCACCGCACCCAGCCTCTAGAGCAAGATTTTCTAAAAGCTCAAAAATTCTAGAGGTAACTATACTCAAATTGTTAAAAAGTAGTTCTAACTTGTGATCACGATAGGAAATTACAGTTTCATATCAAAGACTGTACTTCCACACAGATAATTATTCCTGACCACTGCAAAAAAATTGCTTACCACATATTCGTATCAAAGATTATACTACCACATAATTATTCCTGACCACTGCAAAAAATGTGCTTACCACATGTTCACCAGCAACCAACCCAGTAGGTCTTTCTTAACCTAACAATTTTCACAGATGCCAGGCACTCCGTGAAGCATTTTATAAGCATTAGCTCATTTAATCCTCATATAACTCGGGAGTAGGTATGATTTTTAACCCCATACTAAAGGAAATGAGGCTTTGAGAAATAATCTGTCCAAAGTCTCACTGGCGTATGTTGCAGTCTAACCAGCACCAAATAACATGGACTTATTACTAATCCCTTCTAATCAATATTTCCTTTCATCAAAGAAATTTCTAAGAAAATAAAAGCAGAATCATTAAATTCACAGGTAAGAATATGAGTAGCCTCCACAACTGGATAAAAGAGGTCTACTGAAAGACTTCATTTGAAGGGAAATATTCACTATCAGGCAGGATTGGGGGGGGGGGGATCAATGATGAAAAAGTACAATAGGATAAAAAGCCATAAAGATAATAGGAGCGATTTCAAAAACTAAGAACTAAATTATCCTCACCTTTTATTTTCTAAAACCCTTTCTTCTTCTTTTTTTTTTTTTTTTTT
>NW_003852397.1:25458575-25459685 GCF_000181295.1 Otolemur garnettii
TTTTTTTTTGGTTACAGTTGTCATTGGAGTTTAGTTAGCCCAGGCCAAGTTCAAACCTGCCAGCCTGGGTGTTTGTGGCCAGCCCCCTACCCAATGAGCTACAGACGTCACCCCTTAAAACTCTTTCATAAACTGCTTCCCAAACTCTCTCTCAATCTTTCATTCACTCACTTGCAGATACATATCCAGTCATACATACACCACTTGACTCAGAGTCTCAGGCACTTTATGAACCCCTAAGGCCCAGTAACCCCATTCCCCAACCCAAATCAAGAGCCTGAGCTAAATATCTCCAAAGGGCCTCAAGGTCCTGGTCCTCAAGGTAAATAAACCTAAAGTGAAAAACCACCAGCTTCTTTGGACAAAAAGTAAAAGAACCAAGGAATAACACAGCATAGTGTAAATTATATTTTAATTTCATGTTTTCAAGCTACGGGGCTATAGACATGTATTAGTAGAATATAGAAACTCTGAAAAATATGATTAAACTTAATACTGTTAGATTGGTGGGAAGTCCAGCCCTGAAGCTCATCAGGAAGGAAATCTGGACCTAAATTCGGGATTTGGAAAGATAAGTTTAGAAAGTTGATAATCTGACCTATATAACAAATTTTTAAAACCACAATTATCCTGGAAAAAGGCAACTGAAGGGTAGCATAAGTCCTCAGGTATCTGAAAATTCTTTCATTTAAGGTTGATGACGAGGCTATAAGAGAAAAGTTTAGAGGAAGCTGGCTTTTCAATTATACCATGAAAGATTTAGTTTAGATACCAAGAATTTTCCTAACCAACCCAACCTACACCAGAAGTTCCTATAAATGAAGAGTGACAAAATCACTTTGAGAGGTCTTGTATGTCCTCTGGTTCCTAACCTGCAAGAACTGAACAATCCCCACCATGCCAAATTTAGTAATACAGGTAAAATTTCAACTTGCCTTTCTTTTTTTTTGAGACAGCCTCAAGCTATCCCCCTGGGTAGAGAGCTGTGGCTTCACTGCTCACAGCAACCTCCAACTCCTGGGCTCAAGCGAGTCTCCTGCCTCAGCCTCCCAAGTGGCTGGGACCACAGGCGCCCATCACAATGCCTGGCTATTTTTTGGTTGCAGCCAT
>NW_003852397.1:25461673-25510587 GCF_000181295.1 Otolemur garnettii
ACCAATATTAAAATCTGGTCACCCTAACTTTCAAGGAATCTTCACTAAAACTGCCTCCATTATAGTATAGAAAGTTTTAGTAAATTAATCTGCAAAGATGTATTAGATATAAACAATGTGCAAGTCCTTCATATAGCAAATAAATACATCATACAAAAGACACATACATACTTTATAGAAAAAAATTACAAAAAAAAACCTTGTTAAAACTATCAATCATTTTTAGATCACAGAGATGATTTATTTCTTTCCTTTTGGCTTACCTATAAACTTCTAAATAACTGTAACACCAATATCTAGACCAGGTATATTGACTCATCCCTGTAATCTCAGTACTTTGGTAGGCCAAGACAGGAGGATCACTTGAGGCCAGGAGTTCAAGACCAGCCTGGACAACATAGCAAGACTCTGTTGCTACAAAAAATTTAAAGAAGAATTAGCAAGGCATCTGATGGTGAATATATGTAGTCTCAACTACTTCAGGTAGTGTATACATATAGTCCCAGCTACCTGGGAGGCTGAGACAGGAAGATCACTCCAGCTTGAGCCTTAAATAAGCTATGATTGTGCCACTGCACTCCAGCCTAGGCAACAGAGCAAGACCCTGTCTCTTACACACACACACACACACACACACACACAATGGGGAACTTGGAAGTTCAAGGCCATTTCCCTATAATGACACCAGGCAGTGACTCCATTTTAGATTTCAGTCTGGGTCATTGCCCAGGCAGTGGAATGATAGAAATCTTATGAATATCAAGTTGTTGACTTATGCCAAAACATGGCATTCCCAAAGGATGTTCCGTCTAGAATCTGTGGGGAAATCATATACAAATCTCCTATTTACTCAGGCTTTCCAAAGAGGATAGAAATGTTTGTATGTTGAGGGGAGGGGACAAGGGCTGAGAGTGGATTTGCGGACTCCTAACTGTTCAGCCTGATTCCAAGCTTCTAAAAAAGAGCAGTAAATGAGGGTTTGGCTACCATTTGCTGACTATTGAAGCCAGCATAAACATTTACTTGAGGCTTTGTGGTTAGGTGCAGTAATTCCGATTCTGAAAAAAACAAACAAGACCACTGAAAATGTTTCTAAATAAAGGTAGGATGGAGGAGGTAGGCACATTTCCTTTGTTTTCTCCAAGTAAACAATACGGATTTTAGAAATGCAAAATGTGACTATCAGTGGTATTGATCCCTGTAAACTGTACAACTACCATATAAAAATATTATCAATTCATACCTTCAAAAAAGTCCATATACAGTTTTTAAACAGGCTACTTCAGTTCAAAAAAGAAAGAAAAAGATCTGTGTTTTCCTGTGGAAACAGGAACAAAGTCAAACCCTGCAAAATATTTAACGTTCTGCTATATAAAATATCAACTCCACATTCCTAAATAAAATGGCAAAGACACAACCTTTGTAGTTTGCTAGCCACAGGAATATGAGAATGATGATTCAGAGTAGAACCTGATGTTAAACGTAACTATACGATATTACTAATTACAGAGAAATTTTACCAATAAATATTTTGGTTGAGCACTGCTTTGTCATCTTTGCAAGTATTTTTAGTTGAAAGCAAGTAGCTGGGTAGTACACGTGGACATGGTTCTGATTTTTAAATATCTATTTTTACATTCTGGTCACTGGTTAGGTTTTCTAAACTCGATTCTTCAGAGCTAGTAATTTGGAAAGAATAAACCACAAGAACATTACATTAAGAAGCAAAGGATCTAACAAGGTCACCAACTCAGCTCAGCACAAAATTAACTTGGTGCTCACAAGTACTCACAAGACTAAGGATAAGCCCAGATAGTCACTCACTCCTGAGGAACACCTATGCAAATTGTACTAAAGCTATCATCTCTCAAAATATAGCAAGAGCTATCTGAAATTCCTTGTTTTGTACTTGCATAGTTATTTTTTGGTTGGCCTCCCTTCTGATTCAAATTTCCATAAATCTCCAAATTGGCTTCTTTCTATAATTCTTGGACTTAAATTTCAGATTTTAAATACACGTACTTGTTGCTGCAAAATACTCCATGGCAGTTCAAGTATTTTACACAAGTTAGCAAAAAATTTACTGAAATTCTAGCTTTGTTAAATGATTTTTCAATCACTTTTAATCTTTTTAAACAATCCCCATACAATTTACATCTCAAAGTTGATAGCTCAATTCATGCACAAATTTTCTTTCGAAGGTTTTTGCACACAATGCTGTTAACTACTTGGATTAGAGGTAAAAGATTAAGAGTTATGACTAGGTCTTTCTTAAAGAGGGATGTTTTAAAAGGAAAGGCGCTGTCCCCTCCCATTACTCTAAATGAGCAGGCTCTTGTTCTCAGAGATCCCTCTGCACACAAGACCACTACTGACTTCAGTGGGAATTCTGCCCAATAAGTGAGAAAGACAGGATAGGATTAAATTAGCCCTAAATCCACACCATTGTGGATGTTCCAAGCCATTACCACTTGTACAGTTCCCCAATAACCTCCAAAGTGATATCTGAGATTTGATGTTGGTTCTCAAATTGAATTACAGGAATCATCACTTGAGCTCTGACAGGTAACAGCAGAGTTCTTTAGAAGTTGTGTCAAACTCACTGCCTGATAGATGTACCAGGTAGGTCCTTATCACAAGTCAAGACTTCATTGCAACACAACCCCGTTAGGGGCTCCAATAGCAATCCAGTGATTTGGACTGCAAAGAGAAACCAAACAAGATTAAGCACCAAGAGTTCCCCAGTAAAACTTATTCAAAGCTTAAGGATTCTAAATTCCACCACCTGCAGCCAAGAAATTGACTCAATTTCCCTGAAGTGCTAAACGCAAAAAGGAAATGAGGCAGGCGACAGTCCAAAATGGTAGCTCTCAATACACTGTTATAAACAGAGAATATAGAAATAATGTATTCCGATAGAAGAATAAAAACAAGGGAAAAATAAAGAGAAGAAAATAAAAAATGAAAGGGAAATTGTGAAGGTCATTAAAAAAAAAAAAAAACCTTAACTGTAACAAGAGGGGCGAGACGCCTGGCACACACATGCTATTTCAGATGCAAGAAGTTCAAGAAACTGTAGATTTGATTCAAAGAATAGCTCCTCTAGGTCTCACCTTCTCTCTCACCCACCCAGGGTTCTTAAAAACAGGGGCAGCTGTGCGATGATGGAGAAATTCAATCAAAGGCATCCTCGGTCAGTAGGGAGGGCTGCATACAGAGACCCTTCCCAAAAATAACAGACTCTAAGCGGTAGCTCTTCTCACCAAACCTCTCTCCAAAAAAAACTTGACCTCCCGGGAGGTTAGCGATTCGGGATGCATAATGACTGACGTCTCACCGCAGACGTCCCGGCTGCCAGGGGCAGCGGCTCCGCCTGGGGATGGGGTCTCGGAACACAATTCCAACCCTGCCCGCCCAGTTAAGTTCTCCTCCTCGCCCTTCCCAGCTGCTCACCTAAAAATGCTCCCAGCTCCCAGCCCCCTGCCCCCAGCGCAAAATTAGAAAAACATGCTGTGTGGGGTGACATGGCCTGCGTGTCGGAATGGTAAGGACCCGAGCACTAAACGTGCGTCTCTCTCCGCTGCTCATAGACGGCGCAAGCAGCAGGCGGGTGCCCCGGCACTAGCCCACGCCGGGCCCGACCCGCGCCGCGCGTGGGGCTGGCGCGCTACCCTCGCCCAGCTCCCCTATTCCCCCACGCGCGCGGCCAGCCTGCGTACCCCGCTCCTAAACCATCCTACCAAAGGGCGACCCCGCGGCCGAGTCCCCGCAGGCACCGTGCCGCGGCCCGTGCGCTCCGGGGATGGAGCCGGACTTCTCCCGCTGCTGCTCCACGGGGCCCGGACGCGTGACTCTGAGCCCACGGTAGCCTAGGGGAAACGGCGCGGTCCTCACCATGCCCCTAGCCCTCCAGGCTCTGCCAGGACGCGGCCCCGACTCCCGGGAAAGAGGGAGAACGGGACTGCAGCGGAGCGGGAAAGGGGGAATCTGGCCTGGAGCAACAGGATCCAGACCCCGGGGCGGGAATCAGGCCGGGCCGAGAGCGGGAGGAAGAACGGAGGGAGCTACAGAAAATCCCAAAGCTGGCCCCCTTTCCCCGCCCCCACCCCCAGTGGGACCGTCCCGCCACCGCTTCCTGCCGGGGATCAGCTTCCCAGCAACAGCCTGAGCAAAAATCTGAGCCGCCCTGGCAGCTCCGCAGGGACTAGTCGCCCGGCCTGTGCAGCCCCGCACGCCTCCTCACCCCGATGCTGCGCCTCAGGAGCTCGCTCGCCACGGGGACCTGGCCCGCTCTGGTCCCTGCCGCCGGCCAGCGGCGCCTGCCTCCTCCCTCCGCTAGGTTTCAAATTGAAATTCCCTGGCTGGGGCCGTGAGAGGACTCGGCGCGCCGGCCCCGCCCCCTCGCAGCGGAAGCCCCTCCCGCGCCCCCGCCGGACGCGCCCCCGGCGCGGAAACCCCCGCGGCCGACCACGCCCCCGGAGCCCAGGCCACGCCCCCTCGTGGGCGGGGTCCGCTCCTGGAGGGATTCTCAGGCTGCAGGGTAACCCCCCTGTGAAGGGACCTATTTCGCCCTCTAGGCGCCCGGGATAATGACAGCTAAATCTTGTGTGCTAGGCGGTCTCACCTGCCAGTTCTGGCCTCAAATGTCCTCTCAACTTTTAAAAGTTATTTCTTCAAAGTGCTTTCACTGACTAAATCTTCATTGAGCTCATGTTCCCTGGTAGACGTTGGTAGGCCCTGGAAGTGCAGAGTAAGGAAAACTGAGTCTCTTTCAGAAAAAGTGCTTTCACAGAAAGGGCACTGAAAAGGAACCGTTTATTCTTCCCGTGGGAGGGACGGGAGGAGCTGGGGAAACCCCACAGAGAAAAGGCCTTTATGCTCAACCCTAAGAGTTGAGTAGGAGTTCTCCAGGCAAAGGCCTGAGAACCTGGATTGCAGAGCATGACATGGCAAAAGAGGAGTCTGGAAAGTTTGGAGCCAAATGAGGGAAAACCGGAGCATAGTGCGCGTACACACACACAGAGGATAGCCCAGGTTCTTTTCTTTAGTATAATTATGCAACTATGTCTCAGACTGAATTTATGTCATCTTTTCCAAATGCATGTCACACAGTGTCCAGCTCCCTGCATCCAGTAACAGCCACTTGTGCACTTTTTGTCATTTGCCTCTGCCCACCTTTAGTGAGGTCTTTAGTGATTCTATCTCAGCCAAAGTAAATTCTCCCTTTTTTTCTAAATCTAATATTTTCTAAAATTAACAATGACAAATAAAACCTCAGTAACAACACCTTATATGTGTGTGATGCTTTTCAATTAACAAACCACACTCACATACGTATTTTATAATTTGGTCCTCACAATAACCCTACAAAAAAAAGCAGGTCAGGGGGTGGTGCCTGCGGCTCAAAGGAGTAGGGTGCCGGCCCCATATGCCAGAGGTGGCGGGTTCAAACCCAGCCCCTGCCAAAAAAAGGGGGGGGGGGCAGGTCATTATCTCCATTAGGTCAAAGAAAAGAGAGTTGGTAGGAGGCCAAGGCAGGAGGATCACTTGAGCACAAGAGTTCAAGACCAACCTGGGCAACATAGCTAGAATCTGTCCCTGAAAAAAATAGAAAAATTAGCCTGGCATGGTGGTATGAACCTGTAGTCCCAACTGCTCAGGAGGCTGAGGCAGGAGGATCCCTTGAGCCCTGGAGTTGAAGGCTTCAGTGAGCTATTGTTGCACCACTCCACTCCAGGTTGGGTGACACAACAAAACCCTGCCTCTGAAAAAATAATAAGAATAACTGGAAATATAAATAATTTGCTAAAGTCCTTGTAGTGCATAATAATAGCCAACATTTACTGTGTGCTTTATATACTAGGTATTGTTCTAAGTTTCTTATGTGTGTTAATTTACTTAATCACAATCCCATATGCTAAGTACAAAAGTTAAATTTAAAAAGTGTGCTAATAGAGAGCAGAAGCCTGGTTAGACAGCAGTTCTGGTAAAGGAGACCTGGGAATTTTATGAGAAAATACTATAATATTATGAGCCTTGAGGCAGATTTACAATGAAACTAATGAAACTTACTTTACATTTGTAATTTTTTTATTTTACTTTGTATTTTTTAAAGAGTTACTAAAGTCATTTAAACCTTAGGGCCCATAAAACCTTGTTCTACCCCTGATGAAACCCTTTTAAAATGCTAATTAAAAGTAATAGCATAGGGTGACGCCTGTGGCTCAAAGGAGTAGGGTGCTGGCCCCATATGCCAGAGGTGGTGGGTTCAAACCCAGCCCTAGCCAAAAACTGCTAAAAAAATAATAATAATAGTAATGATAACATAAATATATACATAGTAAAATATAATGCACTTGGTTCATCATAGAAAAGGATATCCGTACTATATTATCTGTTAAAGTATATGAATCACTTTTTTTTTCTGAAACAAGGTCTCACTCTGTCACCCAGGCTGGAATGCAGTAGCACAATGACAGCTCACTACAGCCTTGACCTCCTGGGCTCAAGGGATCCTCCTGCCTCAGCCTCTCCAGTAGCTGTGATTATAGGCATATGCCACCACACCTGGCTAATTTTTCTACTTTTTGTAGAGATGGAGTCTTGCTATGTTGCCCAGGCAGATACATTTCTTTAAGCCACCTTTTAAGAAGAATGTTTTGTGAACATTCATCTGAACAGACGAATATTAATAATTAAATCTTACCCATAAATGAGTGGCCTTGATAATGTGGGAGCCAGCAAGAAGAAATGATTAGCCTAAAGAAATGATTAAAGGTGACCAAAATGTTGTTCTTAAATGTCTAAAGACTTGCACAGAAGAAAAATGAAATTCTATGTTTTAGACAGAGCCTTATATGAGCCCCACATTTCAGTGGAAAGGAGCAGATTCAGTGAGGATCTGGCAGGAACTGATGGCAGAAAAAGTAAGTTCTAGGAGCTATAAGGAAGTGAAGAAAACAGATGGGAGGAACACCATACTATAGAGGTGTTAGCAAACAACAGGTGGTAGTCCAGGCAAGCAGGGAAACCTGACAGGGAGAGAAAGAAGGCCAGAAAGAAGGACAACGTCCTGGACAGATGGTACCCAGAGACGTAGGGCAGGGTGAAATAGGGTCAGGACTAACCAGGTTGCAGTTCGAGGGCAAAACAATAAACCCCAGGAAAGTAGACTGATAAGAACAAGACCGCATCTTCCCACTAAACAGACTATAGTAACAGGCAAGGGACTGACACAGAGAACAAGACAAGAATCAAGATGCCAGACCTGAGAGTCATCACATCCAAATTTAGCATCATAGCCTCAATCCTCAGCACCATCTGCAAGCAAAGCTAATCTGGCAGTATGGACTAGAAATTTACCCAGGACCTCCTTAGTACCCAGACTCACTAACATGCCCTTACAGGCATGGCCCCTGAGAAAGCTGGATCTCACCCTAATGTTGATTAATTCCTTTACCTTTGTGCCTCCAGAGGGCCATGTCCAAACCAGGTGGAACAGCTCTGGGTTGAGAACCTGCCCTTCCTTCACATGGTGCATAGGCAGGAAGGCCTGACAGTGCCCTCTCCTGCTCTGTCTGATGAAGGCATTCTCAAGCTTCATCTTGAATGCTTGCCTTAGTTCCACTACCACAGTGACAAAAATACCACCTACATGACAGTAGGAGTCATTCTGTCACCTGGCCAATCTTTGGCACAGTTTCGGTTGGGCTACAAAACCCCAAAACTTAGTGAATTAATCATTTTATTGCTCATGATTTTGGGGGACAGGAATGCAAGCAAGCTTAGCATAATCACTCATCCCTGCTCCATGTGGTGTCAGCGGGGAGGTTCAACTGCAGATAAAGGACTTAAGGTGGCTGCGCTCATATGTGCGGCAGTTGGTGCTGTCCTGTCAGCTGGAGCACCTAATTTCTCTTCCACATGGACTCTCATCCTCTAGAGACCTTCCTCTCTTTCTCTTCCTCCCATTCTTCTTCTCTCCCCACCTTTCTCCTTCCACATGGCCTATCTGGTGGCATAGACTTCTTTGCATGGCACCTGACATATCAAAAGGATAAAAACAAAAGCTGTAAGGTCTGCAAAGCCTAGGCCCAGATGACATACCATATCTCTATGTCTTGTTCTGTTCATAAAAGCAAGTCCAAAGGCCAGTCACAATTCAAGGAGAGAAATTACAGACTTCACCTCTTGGTGGGAGGTGTGTAATATGTGTACAGCAATGGGAAAGCTGCTGGTAGCCATCTTTGTAAAGAATTCACCACAAACACCTGTTTTTCTAGTCTAGTATTAGAGTCTGCCCTCAAACAACCCTTCTCCTTTCCATCCGCAGTAACATTTTCCACAATTTTTTTTTTAATCAAAAACATCACAAGGGCTCCTTTCCTTCTAAGCCACAGGAAAGCATCTCCTTTTATTTTTGTTTGTTTGTTTTGAAACAGAGTTCTTTTTTTTTTTTTTTTTGGGCCGGGGCTGGGTTTGAACCCGTCACCTCCGGCATATGGGGCCAGTGCCCTACCTTTCTGAGCCACAGGTGCTGCCCCTTGAGACAGAGTCTTGCTTTGCTGCCCTCCATAGAGTGCCCTGGCGTCATAGCTCAGAGCAACCTCAAACTCTTGGGCTCAAGCGATTCTCTTACCTCAGCCTCCCAAGCAGCTGGACCTACAGGTGCCCACCACAACGTTCGGCTATTTTTAGAGACAGGGTCTCACTCAGACTGGTCTGTGAGCTCAGGCAATCTACCCTCCTCTTCCTCCCCGAGTGCTAGGATTGCAGGCATGAACCACCACACCCAGCAAAAACTCCACTTCTCCTTTTGAAAAGCCACTCCCAGCTATAGCTAATAACAGGTATAGGTATCTAAACTCTGCCAAATTAAACACAGTTGAAGTTGGAGTTACCACCCCCCCACACACACACACCTGCTTCATTTGGTTCAATGACAGAGAGAGAAAAAGGCACAGATGTGCTGGTTCCTTTACAGCTGGAACAGTCTCCACTTTTGCTCCCTGTGGGTGCATAGGGTCACTTGCATCCCAATAAAGATGCCAGAAAGGCTTCATTTGAAAGGAATGCAACAAAGGTATATTATCTCAGTTTAACAGTCTTAGTGGCATTAGGTACATACCTGTCCCTTGCTCCAGACATACAAAAATGATTAATACATTGTCCCTGCCATCCTAGAGTCCACAGTCTAGTAAATAATATATTTGGTAAAGGAAGTCAGGAATTCTGGGTCCTATCTCTGCCCTCAAATTGTCTTTACTACCTAACAGAGACTACACATGGTCTCTGCCATTTTAGAGTATAAATGAAATCTGAGGATAAAATGATAGAAATATGCAAATTTCAGGGAGTCTTATTTTATGCCAATTAAATTCAGTCAGGAACAAAGAACGCGTTTAGGAAAGTTTATAGTTTACTTTGATTCTCTTTATAAGTAAAGAAGGGTTATAAGGGCCCGAGGGTGTGCCTAACCGTCACTGGGCTTAGAGAAGTCAGGAGAGAAGCCCCCAGGCTCATTCATATACTTAGAGACAAAGGAGAGACTAAGGAAAGGGCGTGGAGGTTCATTTTGTATCAAAGTGTCCTACTATGGAGATGATTGAGACAGAACTGCAAACTTTAATAATAACAGATTGGCATGTGATCCACCCACCCTACTACAGGCCTGTGGTCAGCCGACCCGCAGCTGCTGAGCTCTTACTTGGTCAGGTGAAAGAGAAACATTGTACTTCCAGTGCCTCAGGATTGGGCAGGCAAAATGACCTTTAAGCAGTGTTATTGGACTTTGCTGGACAGATATAACCCCTCCAGAATACCATAAACAAGTTCTGATGAGGCTTGACAGTTGAAACCAAATTCTTTGAGCCCACTCTGAGGAACCCTGCCTGTGGGGCCTAATTTGTAAGTTTCCTCTAAAAGTGGCGGTAAAAACCCACCAACAACTATTATAGTGGCAGCAGAAGAGATTGCTGAATACAAGTACAAGAGAAAAATTAGACACATAATCCCTTGGATTGTATGGGGTTTGTTTGGGATATTTCTATAGCCCAGACCTAATTGGCTAGTTTGTAAAATAGCCCCTGGAAATAGTGGCGACAGTGGGATTGGAACTGGAATGTTGCTGTTTCTAAGCAAATTCCTCTACTTGAAAATGGACTGAGATGGGAGTGGTCCTTAGTTTATTCAAAACAGATGGGTGGTAGAAAGTTGGTATTAGCAAAGCATCATCCTTAGTTTGTGGTTCCCCAAAGCACACAAATGTGTTCTACTTATTGGAAATCACCTCGAAAAATAGGAATTTTAAGGTTGTGTGAAGAGAAAAATCTTCCTGGAGGATGCAATCACTGAAAAGAGAAACACATCCAATAATGATAAAGGACCGCTGGACCACAGGCTTTGTGAAGGTAGGAACTTTATCTGCTTTGGGTACCATTGTATTTTATTTGTAAACACAGCAGCTCCTGTAGGGCTTCTTCCACAAATATTTGTTGAAAGATTAAAACAGTGAACCTAATTGAAAATGGGCGATGTAACTTCTATTTCCTACAGTTTGACAGACCTAGTATTCAGAGGAAAAGTTCCAGGACATAGCACCTGAAAGTGATTAATGTTCTTTTTATTTATTTATTTATTTTTGAGACAGAGTTTTACTTCCTAACCCTCTGTAGAGTGCTGTGGCGTCACAGGTCACAGCAATCTCCAGCTCTTGGGCTTAGATGATTCTCTTGCCTTAGCCTCCTGAGTAGCTGGGACTACAGGCGCCCACTACAACACCTGGCTATTTTTGTTGTTGTTGCAGTTTGGCCAGGGCTGGGTTTGAACCCACCATCCTTGGTATTTCGGGCCAGCACCCTACTCACCAAGCCACAGGCACCACCCTGATTAATGTACTGGTTTTTTTTTTTGTTTTTTTTTTTGCAGTTTTTGGCCAGGGCTGGGTTTGAACCCGCCACCTCTGGCATAAGGGACCAGTGCCCTACTCCTTTGAGCCACAGGCACCGCCCATAATGTACTTTTTTAAATACATGGCTGAGCCTAGCAGAAATAGTAAAGTAATTGTAAGGGAACAGATGAGAAAGAGAAAATACCAAAAGATAAACAGGGGCTGAACCTACCACAGGCTTTTGTACACATTGATAAAGTTTCTGACGGTTTTAGAGCTTGGTCTTTCTTAGGCCACATTATTAGGAAGAAGACAGTTGGATCTGAAAATCAATATGTTTGTGAGTAAATACACAAAATGAACTTGCATTAATTCTTTGCACTAATTCCAGGAAGAAAGGGAAAGGAAAAATCACCTCCCTGAGAATTCCTAACACAAGCCCACTATCGCTCAGATTAAGGTAGAATACATGCTGTCTTTGTGGCTTGAGAGTTCTAAAGACAAAAATTTAGCACCTGGCAGAAGTAATTGTTAATCTTTTCTGACAGATTTACTTTGAACCATATTCTCAGAGAATTCTCATACTTAGAACTCCAAGGAATATGAATTCACAATCAAAAATCACAGAACAGGATGGGCATGGTAACTCACTCCTATAATCCCAGCAGTTTGAGAGGCCAAGGCTGGAGGATCACTTAAGGCTAGGAGTTCATGACTGGTCAGGGCAACATAGTAAGACTTATTCTCTACAAATAATAATAATAATAATAATAATAAAAGAATTAGCTAGGCATAGTGGTGCGCAGCTGTAGTTCCAAGTACTTGGGAGGTTAAAGACCATGTGAGCGCAGGAGTTCAAGGCTACAGTGAGCTGTGATCATGCCACTGCACTCTGGCCTGGGTGACAGAGTCTGTGTCATAAAAAACAACAACACACAAAACACATGTATACACAAGACATCATGAGCATCCTGAGCAAGGATAGTGAAATTAACAACGTATAGTTTCAAACTGGCAAGGATTGTAGTAATAGCAATTAGCAGACAGACAATGAAACGTGTAAGTTTAATGTATTTTAAAAAATTAAAAGTGGCCATTGAAATAATCAATACTAAGTAATAGCATCTACATACATATTAAAACCACTTGGCGGCTCCACGCCTGTGGCTCAAGTGGCTAAGGCACCAGCCACATACAACTGAGCTGGCAGGTTCGAATCTAGCCCCAGCCGCCAACAAAACAATGACAGCTGCAACCAAAAAATAGCCAGGCATTCTGGCAGGCGCCTGTAGTCCCAGCTACTTAGGAAGTGGAGGCAGGAGAATCGCTTGAGCCCCAGAGTTGGAGGTTGCTGTGAGCTGTAACGCCCCGGTACTCTACCCAAGGGGACAGCCTGAGGCTCTGTCTCAAAATAAAATAAAATAAAATAAACTTGGCCCTCTACCCATCATCTTGTGAGAAATGAGAGAAATTGAGGCAGAAATAATAAAAACAAAAGTAAAACATAAGAAAGCAGAAATTAATCTAAATGTAACAAAAACTACAATCTATATAAATGGATCATATGTCTACTAAAAAGATATTAAAAAACAAAATTACAACAAATTTAAAGATCTTCATTGGCTTTCCTTGCTATTATAGAATCAGGCGATAACTCATTCCATATAATGGATGTTCCAGGGAGCTGAGCAGAAGTGGTTTTAGCGCAGAATAAGCTGAGGAAAATAAAAAAAGAAAACCAAAGGTCGATTTGTCATCTTATGTTTTGTTTTGGAGACACAGTCCCACTTCATCACTTTCAGTAGACTACCATGGAGTCAAGGCACATGGCAACCTCAAACTCCCGGGCCCAAGTGATTCTCCTCCCAAGTAGCTAGGAGTACAGGTGCCCACCACAACGCCCCTGCTATTTTTAGAGATGGGGGTCTCAATTTTGCTCAAGCTGGTCTCCAACTCCTGAGCTCAGGCAATCCACCTGCCTCAGTCTCCCAGAGGGTTAGGATTACAGGCCTGAAGACTGGACATGGTGGTTCACGCCTATAATTCCAGCACTCTGGAAGGCTGAGGAGGGTGGATTGCTGGAGCTCACAGGTTGGAGACCAGCCTAAGCCAGAGCAAGACCTCATCTCTAAAAATAGCCGGGAGTTGTAGTGAGTGCCTGTAGTCTCAGCTACTCAGAAGGTAGAGGCAAAAGAATCACTTAATGCCTTGGCACCTACCAAGGGCGACAAAGTGAGACTCTGTCTGAAAAAAAAAAAAAAAAAAGGATTACAGGCCTAAGCCACCACGCCCAGCCAGGTGGGTCATTTTAAAGTTGGGTTTCTTGGAAAGGATAAAGCAGAGGAGACTTCTTTCTTTATCACTCTGGCTAAAACCAGCCTAGTTGTGTATTTGACTATTATCTTGCTCCTAATTTCTCAGAAGATCAGATAAAAACTTCAGTTTATCTGATGGAGCAGAACTTTAGCATAAATAACTCCATTTTGGTTTGGTCTGCTGAGCCTAGGCTAGGAGCCAAGTCCAGACCAATTCCCCTCCACAAATTTTATTTAACAAAGGCAAAAATTAACATACTACAGTTTCAAAAATCCAACTGTATGCTAAACACACCTAAAATCTGAAGCTAGAAAAAGACTATGGTAGGATTGAAACAGATAAGTCAGGCAAACACTAATTAAAACAAAGACATTGCTATATTAATAGTAGATAAATTAGATTTTAAGTGAAAAGCAATACTAGAGATAAAGAGGAACAACGCTATTGAAAAAATTATGAAATTTTAAAAATAACATTTATCTTACACATGTCTTCAAAATATACAAAGCAGGCTCGGTGCCTGTGGCTCAAGTGGCTAAGGCGCCAGCCACATACACCTATGGTGGCAGGTTCGAATCCAGCCCGGGTCTGCCAAACAACAATGACAGCTGCAACCAAAAAATAGCTGGGCATTGTGGCGGGCACCTGTGGTCCTAGCTACTTGGGAGGCAGAGGCAGGAGACTCGCTTGAGCCCAGGAGTGAGGTTGCTGTGAGCTGTGATGCCACAGCACTCTACCCAGGGGGACAGCTTGAGGCTCTGTCTCAGAAAAAAACAAAAACAAAATATACAAAGCAAATATCAATAGAATTTCTGATGAAAATTAAAGGAAAAAATCTTCAGATCAATCTCAACAACAGGCAGAATAGCTTAAATCCTAACCAAGGATACTGGCAATACAACGAAAGGAATGATAAACTCTAACTAAGGGTATCATGGAGATTTGACAGGATAAGTAGCTTTTGAGAGGAACCACATCAGCAAAGATACTGAGATCAGAGGAGCTGGAATTCAGAGTTTGTGCTATAGACAATCATATTTCCATAAGAATTGTCAGATTATTGGGAGGTTGAGGAGGGTGGATTGCCTGAGCTCACAGGTTCAAGACCAGCCTTAGGAAGTGCAAAACCCCAGCTCTAAAAATTAGCTGGGGGCTGTGGTGGGTGCCTGTAGTCCTTGCTACTCGAGAGGCTAAGAGAATTGCTTTAGCCCAAGAGTTTGAGGTTGCTGTGAGCTATGATGCCATAGTACTCTACTGAGGGCGATAAAGTAAGACTCTGTCTCAAAAAAAAATTGTCAGATTATTAAATATTTTATCCATCTATTTTTTTTTTTTTGAGACAGAGTCTCACTTTATCACCCTCTGTAGAGTGACTAGTGTCATAGCTCACAGCAACCTCAAACTCTTGGCCTCAAGCGTTCCTCCTGCCTCAGTTTTTCTATTTTTAGTGAATATGTGGTCTCGCTCTTTTTTTTTTTTTTTTTTTTTGAGACAGAGCCTCAAGCTGTCCCCCTGGGTAGAGTGCCGTGGCATTACAGCTCACAGCAACCTCCAACTCCTGGGCTCAAGCGAGTCTCTTGCCTCCGCCTCCCAAGTAGCTGGGACCACAGGCGCCCGCCACAACGCCCGGCTATTTTTTGGTTGCAGCCGTCATTGTTGTTTGGCGGGTCCGGGCTGGGGATTCGAACCCGCCACCTTAGGTGTACGTGGCTGGCGCCTTAGCCGGTTGAGCGATAGGCGCCGAGCCGGTCTCGCTCTTACTCAGGCTGTTCTTCAACCTGTGAGCTCAGGTAATCCACCCGCCTCGGCATCACAGACTGCTAGGATTATAGGCATGAGCCACTGCGCCCTGCCTCCCTGAGCTCACAGGTTCGAGCTAGCCTGAGCAAGTGCGAGGCCCTGTCTCTAAAAGATAGCCAGGCACTGTGGTGGGCACCTGTAGTCCCAGCTACTCCAGAGGCTGAGGCAAGATCACTTAAGCCCCGGAGTTTGAGGTTGCTGTAAACTGTGACACTACGGCACTCTACCGAGGGTGACAAAGTAAGATTCTGTCTCAAAAAAGAAATGAATTAATTAATTAAATTAAAAATGAGATTTCCATAAAGCTTTCAGTAAATCTTTAAAGCATAATAATTCATTTAAGTCTAAATTAAGTAAATTGAGCAAATATTTTCATTGCGATGTAAATGAGCAAAATATACTTCCAAGAACACACATACACACACACATGTGTTCTGGGGAACTGGCAATAATATATTTTCTGTTAGCAGTGGAGGTTACACAGGTGTGTTAACTTTACAAGAACTTGTTGAGTAGTGGACTAATGATTTGTGCACTTTTTTGTGTGAATGTTACATTTCAATAAAAATATTGAATTAAAAAACAAATGCTGAGAAAAATATGTATCCATATGATCTCTAAGTAAGAATCTCTCTCTGCTTTCATCATAGGCCTTCATAGAAGAAAGAATTAATCTCCTCATTCTGTGTGTATATTTCCAGCTGGGTTAAAAATACTAAACCCACTTTTAAAATAACACAGACACTACCCTTACCATTTGTTTTTATAAAACTGGCCTGTTTCCTTTATTCAGATCTGTTAATTACTGTTACATAAGTAATTATCAACTTTTATTTTTATTTTTGAAAAAATTTTTTAAAAGCAAGCTTGATGGCCAAAATTAAATGTGATAGATATTTTTATGTTTCTTACATGAATAAGTAACATTTAATGTTAGTCAACAGTAATTTTACTTTGCATTCAGGAAGATCAATTACTGACTTCAAAATAATATGTGGTGGAAATATACATCCAGCTATATGATCTCTCTTCCCAATGTATGTATTCTTTATTTTTAAACATTCTAACATTGTGAATTGGATATGATTATTCTTGTGAGGAGTCAAAGAATTAGAGCAAAAGCGTAATTATGTTTGTGTATATCTGTACATATGAAGAAGTACATCCCTCATCACATATAGGTTCTAAAGTGAAAAGTATTTTTAAAAAAACTCTCACAATATGGGATGCACAGCCTTTGGGAGAATTTATTTAGGCAAGGGAAGGTCTGTCCTATCATAACCTCCTTGTTACCCATGAAGGAAAAATTAAAAAAAAAAAAAGAAAGAAAGAAAGAAGAAAAAAAAGTCATAGAAGTCATAGGAAAAAGTCAAGAAAAAAAATAGGATGAGAAAAGTAAACAAGTTTTTTTCAATTTGGTGACAGGGTCCCTTTAACTGAATCACAGAACAATTATAGCAAAGAGAATTCCCAGAGGAAAGGATGAAAAACAAGACCCAGGAAACAATGTAATAAAAGTATCTGAAAACCACTTCTAAAAAAATATTTAACCAATTGTTTGAAATATAATGGAGTTAGTTCTAAGCAGGTGGAATTTCCTACTGCAGTAATATTTACAATTTATGCCTTCTTTCAATTTCTTAGAGCTACACTTTAAAAGCCAGGTTATTATGAGAGTGTTGAAGTCTTAGCTCTCAATAGTCCTGATTGGCTTAATGCTACCATGAAATTCATGTCAAAGTAGTGTGTGATTTTGTACTCACACCAATTCAGATGGAAAGTATAGTGATGACTAATAAAAAGAATGAGCTGTATAATGGAGCTCCATCTAAAGAGTGGTAAGAATGGACATTCACCATGTACACAAAATGCCAATAGCTTTATGGGACACTCTCTGCCGTATTATTACTTATCTCAAGTCTAAGCTTTCTCTTTTTGTTGTTATTTTCTGTAGCCTTAAGATACTGCCTTTTTTAAAAACAGATTTTTTTTTTCTTTTTTGAGACAGAGTCTCACTCTGTTGCCCTGGGTAGAGTAGTGCTATGGTGTCATACCTCACAGTAACCTCAAACTCTTGGGATCAGGCAATCCTCTTGTCTCAGCCTCCCAAGTAGCTGGGACTATGGGTGCCCACCACAATGCCTGGCTAGTTTTTCTATTTTTAGTAGAGATGGGGAGCGAGGGTTTCACTCTTGCTCAGGCTGGTCTTGAACTCCTGAGTTCAAGCACTCCACCCGCCTCAGCCTCCCAGAGTGCTGCTAGAGTTACAGGCGTGAGCCACAACACCCAGCTTGAGAATGCAAATTTTATTAAGTTGTTCTCTCATCTTCAGTCAAAAGCTTTTTTTGTTTGTTTGTTTTGTTTTCATTTTGTTTTTAAATCAGATCCTTTAATCTTCTGACTATTGGGATTTGAAGCATAAACACTGTGTGTCATTCTTGTTTTTCAGCCCTTTTTTTCAATTGGTTCCATATTTCTCCTCACCGTTTACTAACTTTTTAAGCTATTCACGAGAGGAAACTTGACTATTCATCCCACCAACCTGCAAACCTAGACTTTTTACATCCCACAGCGCATATTGCCATTCACTCTGACACTATCTCAAGGCCAAGTAAATTGTTAAACTCTGTTGCCAGTGGTCTATGAGTTGACAATTAAGGTTCTGCTCTTGACCCTGACCCTTTGTACTAGAGAAAGTATTCTTTGATGTAATAAGACTTTTCAGCATGTAGAGTTTACCAGCCAATTGATAAACATTTAAAGGAAGAGATATGAACATGGGAAGTCATTTTGCCATGATTTTTCATTTCCTTTATAATCTTACAGAAAAGTCTATAATCCTGTATTTATTATGAGACTACAACCATGTAAACTACTTTGAAGTTATGACTTCAAAAAGTTTTCAACATCAAGAGGTCTAACAG
Source organism: Otolemur garnettii (assembly GCF_000181295.1). NCBI lineage: Eukaryota > Metazoa > Chordata > Mammalia > Primates > Galagidae > Otolemur > Otolemur garnettii. The sequence goes on from NW_003852397.1 coordinate 25,479,602, forward strand.
GGGAGAGAAGACTTACTTTATTATAAGTCCTGTTTAAACAGTGAAGAACTTCAATAATTTAAAAAGTTTCTAAACAAAATTATCTAAACATCTGGAAGCTATTAAAGAACAGAGGAAGTTATGCCACAGTTAGGTTTAGAAAGGCATTTTATTATAAATTCCTTCTAAAGTCTATGAAAAACAAAATTAAATTATCATTTTATGCACATTTCTCATACTAGTTAGGCATATTGTGATGGAAATATAAAATTACTCTTTGGGAGAACAATGTCTGACTGCTTAGCTAGATAAGTAAAGTGGATAATTAAGATTATGAGATATGTATCAATGTTGATTTTAATAAATTACAGAGTGTAATTTACAAAAAGTGTATATAAATTCTAAGAAAGGCAAAAACTGTATTAAAATTATAATCCTCAAGTCATATTTGACTTCTGCAATTACAAGAGATACAAGATACAATATAAAAGATAGCAAAATTATTAATATACATTATCACAATTTTAATACAGATTTTTCCCTTTTTAAAATGTGTATGCATTTTTGGTCTCCCCTGTATAGATCATTTAGATATATTTTGATGTATATTAACTATATTAAACTATAGGCTTAGAAGTCAGATAAAATTAGCTCTACCACTTGATAGTTGCAGGAACTATCTTAAGGAAGATTCATCTACCTAGAGCCATGATGTTTTCCTCTCTCCAGAGCAAAAATATACCTACAACATGAGACATTTAAGTGAAGTCCTCCTTGAAAGTGCTTCACCCAAGTCCTACCACTGAGTATATGCTCAATAAATGTTTCTATTTCCTTCCTTCCTTTTTTTCGAGACAGAGTCTCACTTTGTCACCCTTGGTAGAGTGCTGTGATGTCATAGCTCCCAGCAACCTCAAACTCCCGGGCTCAAATGATTCTCTTGCCTCAGCCTCCTGAGTAGCTGGGACTATAGGCATCTGCCACAAGGCCCAGCTATTTTTAGAGACGGGGTCTGGCTGTTGCTCAGGCTGGTCTCAAACTCCTGGGCTCAGGCAGCCCATCCATCTGGGCCTCCCCCAGTGCTAGGGTTACAGGAGTGAGCCACCACACCCACCCACCTTCCTTCCTTCCTTTCCTTCTCTTCATCCTGCTTCTTCTCCCTTTCATCACTGGCATCAATATGTAGTGCATATTGGCTTTTCACTTCACAGTCTAAAGGGATGTCATGTAAAAGTTTTTTAAAACTTCCCATATAGGCTCGGCGCCTGTAGCTCAGCAGCTAGCGTGCCAGGCACATACACCGGAGGTGGCAGGTTTGAATTTAGCCAGGGCCTAAACAACAACTACATCCGAAAAATAGCCAGGATTGCTGTGAGCTGTGACACCACAGCACTCTACCAAAAGTGACATAATGAGACTCTGTCTCAAAAAACCCCAAAACTTCCCCTATACTTTATATTTTCCCATTGTTACCAATAGTTTGAAACACTAGTAATCCTCAGGAGGATTATGTGTTTATTTCAGCAGCAGGAGTATAGGAGGAAAGCTGTGAGTGTATATTTTGTTTGGCTGTAGGTCACTGATGAAAGAGGAAAATTCTTATCTATTGAGGCCTACTTTGAGTCATACATTAGATTTATAACATTTGCTCATTCTTATCTTCTTACTGGTGCCTGAGAAACTATTCACGGATTCCCTGAACTGTAGAAAAGAGATGAAAACCATGGCTGAGAATCAGAGCAGCAGCCAGGATGTATAAAAATACAAGGCAAGCTGGATCAATGTGGGCTGAGCTATAAATGGAGGAGCATTGAAAGGAGGCTAAAAATGTATCAGAGAACAGCATGTGGGGTAAAAGAAGCCAGGTGAGTCAGGATGCAAAGTCTCGGAATACAGTGGAGCCGTATTGACACAAATGGTGAAAGGCAGAAGAAAGCGACATGCAAGAGGAGGAAAAGAAGGAAGGAAACATTTATTGGGCATATTGTCTCATACTGGGGAGATCTCCTTAGAGATCATCAGTCAGGCTGGACTAATGGGTTAGAGGGAAGATACACTCCTACTCACAGTCAGTTCATTTTCTTTGAGGAACTCTGTCTGCTCTTAGAAGCCATTCCTATCAGTTGTTCACACTTTAGTATACATTAGTTTTATGAGTGATGAAAGGAAACACAGAGTAAACAGATTTTATAATGTACCATATGTAGTTTTCTTTCTCACTCAGGTAAGACTTCATGAAGACTCCTGCTATTCTTAAAAAATATTCTTAAGTTATATAACGAAGTTAAATTAAAACATTATAGTTATGTAAGCCTGTTATTGGCCTGGTGTGGTGGCTCATGCCTATAATCCCAGTTTTGGAAGCCTCAAACAAGAGGCTTCCTTGAAGCCAGGATTTCTAGACCAGCCTTGGCAAAATACCAAGACCCCATCTCTACAAAAAATTAAGAAATATTCAGGTGTGGTGATATGCACCTGTAGTCCCAAGTACTTAGGAGGCTGAGTCAGGAGGATCATTTGAGCCCAGGAGTTCAAGGCTGCAGTGAGCTGTGACCATGCCAAGACACTCAAGCCTAGACAACAGAGAGAGCGCTTGTCTCTAAATTTTTTTTTAATTTACAAAATATTTTTAATTAAAAAAATTAAAAATTAAATAGTGATACTCCACCCAGGGTGACACAGTGTGATTTTGTCTCAAAAAAAAAAAACAATTAAATAGTGATGATTAAAATTCTGATCACATAGATTAAGGTTTGAGCTTTGATTTTTCCCTTCTACATTTTCTGTGACTTTAAGCAAATTACCTAACCTCTCTGAACTTCAGTTTCCTTATCTGTAAATGTGGACGTTATTTTATTTATTTATTTATTTTTGAGACAGAGTCTCAAGCTGTCACCCTGGGTAGAGTGCCGTGGCAGCACAGCTCACAGCAACTTCAAACTCTTGGGTTTAAGCAATTCTCTTGCCTCAGCCTCCCAAGTAGCTGGGACTACAGGTGCCTGCCATAATGCCCAGCTATTTTGTTGTTGTTGTTGCAGTTGTCATTGTTGTTTTAGCCGGCCCAGGCTATTTTCGAACCCTCCAGCCTGGGTGTATGTGGCCGGCACCCTACCCACTGAGCACGGGCGCCACCAACATTTTTGATAGTATCTACTTTAGTTAGAGACTGACAAACTGAGATATCATCGCCTTGTAGAACACTTCAATCAGACTGAGTCGTCTCTGCTCTGTTTTTCCATTCACCCCTTATTGAATCCATAGACATTGGCTTATTGACTTGACCTTCACCGTATTTACAGATAGATTTCCTTTTTTCACCTTCCTCTTGTCTTGGTCTGAACCATCATCATCTCTTACCTGAATTATTACAATAACCTCCTAATGGGTTTGGATGTTTCCAATCTTGGTCATGGCCCCCTTCAGACTTTTCTCAACACTGTATCTGACACGAGCCCTAAAATAAAAGCCAGATCAATTTGATTACCTGCTCAGATCCCTCATAACTTTCCATGGTACTTAAAGAAGCACTGAAGTCCTTGCAGAGCCCAAGGACTCACAGGATTTGGCTCACCTGCCCTTCTCCATCCTCAGCCCTTAATGTTCTCTCACTCTCTTATTCTACTCCATCCTCTTCCTGGAAAAGCACATCCACGACTACCTCAGGTAGATCCTTCACCCTTGCTCAACCCTCTGCCTGGAATGTTCTTCTCTCAGATACATGCAAGGTTTCCTTTCACTCCTCCTTCAGCTCTTATTCAAATGTTTCTTCCTCAGAGACACTTTCTCTCACTATTCTAATATGTACATACTGCACAACTCTCTCTGTCTCTCTCTCTTTCCCTTCCCTTATTCCATTCTCTGCTTTATTATTTTTTGCTTGGATCACATTACTGCCTAACATCTTATATGTTTTAGTTATTTATCTTTAATTTTTTTTTTGTAGAAAAAAAAATCGCCCTCAGTAGAGTGCTGTGGCATCACACAGCTCACAGCAACCTCCAATTCCTGGGCTTAGGAGATTCTCTTGCCTCAGCCTCCCAAGTAGCTGGGACTATAGGCGCCGCCACAACACCCAGCTATTTTTTTGTTGCAGTTTGGCCAGGCCAGGTTTGACCCCACCACCCTCAGTATATGGGACTGGCTCCTGACCCACTGAGCCACAGGTGCCACCCATTTATCTTTACTTTTTAACTATCCCCACTAGAAAATAAGTTCCTCAAGATCAGTGATTCTTATCTGTTTTCTACCTAGGCTATAAAACAATGGATGGCATATAGCAATCATTTGATAAGTAAAATAAATGGATAAATGAATACATGTCACATCAATGAATGGATCTGGGAAGCCATGATGTAGCTCAACCAGGTATTCAGTCCTACACCCGTAGGACACATTTCCTTAGACAACATTGTTCTTGGTGAAAACTCATTCTGCTGTTCAACTCTGGCCAATAGGAAAACTCATTCCCAGAACATAGGCTTAGCTATTGGGGTGAATATTCCCAAGTCCCTAAGAAAGTAGGGAAGAACATGGAAGCTCTTAGGAGTCCTTAATCAGGTCAGAAGGCAAATAGGTGGCCAGGATAGTGGCTCATACCTGTAATCCCAACAGTTTGGGAGACTGAGTTGGGAAGATCACCTGAGGCCATGCGTTTAAGGCTGCAGTGAGCTATGATCATCATGTCACTGCACTTAAGCCTGGGTGACAATGAGTGACCTTGTTCCAAAAAATTAATTAATTAAATTTAAAAAATATAGCAGAGAGGAAAAGTAGGGTGCCAATCCCCCAACCATTCGGGATAGTGGAGCCATTATTGTTAGGTAAGAGACATAAATTGGGAAAGAGGACACCCCTAATGTTGATCAACTAAGTATTTAGGGATCAGAAAATTCCTTTGTGAATGAAAAGAGAATGTCAGTCACAAAAAGCCTCTGCAGTTTGAGGCAAGTTGCATTCACGGGGAGAGAGATGAAGGAAATTTTATCACAGGAGAGCAGAAGGATCCCAGGATATTCTGTAAAAGTCCTTGTAAATGTGAATGTTTTAGACAATTTCTGTCACTTTGTTCATTCATTCAATTCTAAAATTTTTATGTAGCATAAAATACATAATATCTCATCTGCAGGAGAGTTTGGTGAAGAGCCCAGAGAAGAGCTTCCCTGGAAATAAGAACAACGGGAACGGTTTACCTACATTTTACAGCCTTATATTATAGCTCAGCTGAGTTATAGCTGAGCTGTAACTAAAAAGCTGTTTGCAAAGAAAACTCTTTTTCTCATTTACATTCATTATAATTTCTGAGAATATGTTAGCATGGAAAAAGTCTTTCTGTGAGAGAGAAGCAAAGAAGTACAGAGAGAGAGATGGAAGTACCAGAAAAAGATTAATCAGGTTAATAGCCAGGAAAGAAAGGAAGGTCTTATCCAAATTTGAAAGGAGTGACATTTTGCTTAAGTTGACAGGCAGGGAAAAGGGAGCTGGTGACAGTTAATCTACAGGAAGGTCTTTTGACCTAGAATTATCTTACAACATGCACTTCTTATTGCTACAAAAAGAACTAATTATGTGATTTTCTTCAGTCTGAACAAATCCTTTCTTATACTGTTCTTTATGAGACTACAGTATGAGTCAGAAATTCCAAGAGCTTGATAATCTCTACCCTTTATAGCACCTGCTCAACATTATGCTAATCATTGGTTGATGGTCTTGAAAACTGAGGGCTACATATTCTCTACTGTGATAGGTGAAACTCTAGCTTTATATCCAGTTAAGTTGAGATCATCATCATTACTTTTATTTAAAAAAAAAATTTTTAAAATGGCCGGATGTAATGGCTCATGCCTGCCATCTTAGCACTCTGGGAGCCAAGGCGGGTGAATCCCTGGAGCTTAGGAGTTAGAGACCAACCTGAGCAAGAATGAGACCTCTTCTCTACCTACTAAAAACTGTAAAACTAGCTCTGTGTGGTGGGGAGTGCCTGTAGTCTCAGCTACTCTGGAGTCTGAGGCAAGAAGGATGGCTTGAGCCCAGGAGTTTGAGGTTACTATGAGCTATGACACCCATGGCACTACACCATCAGTATGAGACTTGGTCTGAATAAAATAAATAAATTAATAAATTAATTTTAAAAATAAATTCCAAATAGAGAAAGTACTATTTATCCCAGTTTTGTGTTTTGTTAAGTGGAATCATACAATAATTTGTGTCTGGCTTATTTCACTTAGCATAACGTCTTCAAGGTTCATCCATGTTGTAGATGTATCAGAATGTCTTTCCTTTTTAAGGCTGAATAATATTCTATTGTATTTGTTTGACACACTTTGTTTACCTTTTCATCAATGGGTGGACATTTGGATTGTTTCCACCTTTTGGCCATTGTAAAAAATGCCGCTATGAGGTATTGGCATATAATGCTTTGTTTTAAAATACTATAATACATATTTTCTCCTAAGTGATTCAAAGAACTTTGAAAAATATTGCCTACTTGGGACGCTGAGGCAAGAGAATTGCTTGAGGCCAAGAGTTAGAGGTTGCTGTGAGCACCCCATGGCATTCTACCAAGGGCAACAAAGTGAGACTCTGTCTCAAAAAAAAAAAGAAAAGAAAATTAATTATTACCTACCCTCTTAGTAAATTCATCCCCAAAAGTAACATTTAGTTAAGAGTATTTAAGAAGTCATTTTTTAAAGTCTCTGTTTAATCAGCTAGGAAAACTCACAGCAGGCAGTGAGCAGTTTATATAGGCCCGTGTAGGGTGGTAACCTCAAAGGCTGCATATTAGAATTAAAAAGAATGGAGGCTTCAATCACTATACCAGGACCATGAAACAAGACTTTGGATGTTGGCCCAGGAATTTTTCAAAACCTCCCCAGCTGATTCCATTTTGCAGCCAAGACTGAGAACCTCTGACATAGGAGAATTCACTAACAATCTGATAAGCTGTAAGTCAGACTAAGTTAGGCTCCCATGGGACCCTTCAGAGAACTAAAAGGGTTCTTTTTTATAGCACATATTATACATATGATCTTATGTGACTAATCTATGAGTAGCTATAGTAATATCACTTGGAGTCTCCAAAGTTGTCACTAAAGGAATTCATTTCATGAATGATGGCTACCAACACCAAGCTGTGATCAGAGCACTAACAGATGTGTAGTAGCCCCCAAGGCCAAGATAGCTGGGCTTTTAAAAACAAGTGAGCAATTCCCCAAGGTGAATGTCTTACTCTTTGTTATGGGCTGAAGATTGTGTCCCTCCACCTATTGAAGCTCTAACTTCCAAAATGATAGTATTTGGAGATGGGGTACTAGGGAGCTAATTAGAGTTAGATGAGGTCATGAGGATGGGGCCCTGGTCTGATGGTATTAGTGCCCTTATTAGAAGAGACATTAGAGGGCTTGTTCACTCTCTCAGTGCCCACACTGAGGTTATAAGGAGAGCACATCTGTCTATAAGCCATAAAGAAAGCCCTTAACAGGATTTAACCAATTCTAGCCCTCTGGGAGGCTGAGGTGGGTGGATTGCCTGAGCTCAGAGTGAGACCTCATCTCTAAAAATAGCTGGGCGTATTGGTGGATGCCTGTAGTCCCAGCTTTTCAGGAGCCTCAGGCAAGAGAATCACTTGAGCCCAAGAGTTTGAGGTTGCTGTGAGCTATGATGATGCCAGGGCATTCTACCAAGAGCAACAAAGGGAGACTCTGTCTCAAAAACAAAAACAAAAACAAAAAACAGGATTTAACCATACCAGATCTTGATCTGGGACTTCCGGCCTCAATACTGTAAGACTTTGAAGTTTTTTTTGTTTGTTTAAGCCACCTGACTATTGTGTGTTGTTATGGCAGTCTGAGAAAACTAAGGCACTCTGGGTACATATTATACAATAAGAAATACATACTTGGTTTTTCCCTAATTCCTGACACAGAGCTTCTAAAGTTTTTTGAATTTCCTGAGTGATAACAAGGTGATTCTTGGTGGGCCCCTGGAGAGTTGCAGGATGGGGGCTGGTTGCCAGAGGAACCAAACATGTGATTTGAAAGTTGGAACTTTTAGCCCCACTCCTGGGCCTTCAGGGAGGAGAGAGAGGCTGGATATTGGCCACCAATGGCCAATGACTTAGTCAATCATGCCTACATAACTGAACCTCCATACCCATCCCTAAACAACAGAATTTGGAGAGTCTCTGGGTGGTGAACACACCCATGTGCCAGGAGAGTGACGTACCCCAAATCCACGGACAGAAGGTTTTGTGCTCAGGAGCTTCCAGATCTCTCCTTACTTATCTTTTCATATGGCTGTTCATTTGTATCTTTTGTTTTATAATAAACTAGTAATAGTAAAATGTTTTCTTGAGTTCTGTAAGCCATTATAGCAAGTTATCAAACTTGGAGGGGGGTGCACAAAGTGGTTAGTGTAAGAATTGAATTGAACTATCGTTGGTGTCTGGAGAGTCAGTGAACTGGTTGTTGGTATGGAAAAACCCCACACGTTTGGGTCAAAGGTGTTATAAGTAAAAACGGTTCAGAGTATTCCACTCACCCTCAAAGCAGAGCCTGAGAAAAATAGGAAAGGAGTGAAAGCCCATGAAAGAATGTTATTTTGTCAGGACCTGCCAAAGAGCCTCAGAATTGTCCATTAAAGGGCTGCTCTGTGAGGCATTAATTCCCTCATGCTTCCAGCTTGCACTTGCTGGAATGCCAGGTAGATCCCTGCAAACAGCCCACCCTGTGCTTTTAGCCTCAGAATAAAAATTAAGATTAGGCCGGGCACGGTAGCTCATACCTGTAATCCCAGCACTTTGGGAGGCTGAGGTGGGAGGATTGCCTGAGCTCATGAGTTGGAGACCTGCCTGAGCTAGAGCGAGAGCCCATCTCCAAAAATAGCCAGGCATTGTGGTGGGCATCTATAGTCCCAGCTACTACTTGGGAGTCTTGAGGCAAGAGAATCACTTGAGCCCAAGAGTTAGAGACACCAGGGTACTCTACCAGGGGCTACTAAGTGAGACTCTGACTCAAAATAAATAAATAATAAGGTTAAACAGTAAACTAAGGCAAAGAGCTACTAGCTGGAAGCTGCTTGAGGCGTTTGCTACAGAGTAACAGGTAGATCAAAGGCTGTGAGGCAGGACACAGAGGTGCTCCAGGCAGGACACAGAGGTGCTCAGTGCAGGGACTTCTGGAGACTAGTCAGACCTGTGAGCTCCAACACCACTCCTCGCTCCAGTCACAGCTTTCCTTTAGAAATTCTTCCTCCATTTCAAACTTTGATGGCTAGAGTTGGATTTTATTAAAAGAGCTGATAGGTTTTCTCCCATTTGTCTCTTGTCTGTCACACCAAGTGACACACAGATTTGAAAATACAAGGTCAATTATTTTAAAAAACAAAAGAAAAAATAGTATCCAAGTACAGAGAGTTGCATGGGAAGGAGTTCAACTTTTAGACAACATAAAAAGCTAAGATCTGTGACAAAACTGAAGATAAGCCTTTAATCTTTCATTTTTTAGCATGTGGTCATTCCAAGTCCTTCCATACCAATGATACTGGAATTTCTTCCACAGTTGGTCCTTGATCTTGGGGATTCAAAGAATGAACCCATGGACCACAGATCCGTGGTAAGACAGGATTTTATTAGACAGAAAGGAATACAGAAGCAGTAAAAGCACCAGAGCCTCTGGAAGGGGGAAAGAGCTGACTAACTGTGGCGTCTCTTTTATCTAGGGGTATGAGGTCTTGAGAATTATACTTGACCAGACTTGGCAGATGGAAACACGTTTTCATCGTTAATGAGAGTTATTGACAAAGGAATGAATGCAGTCCCTCCAGCTCAGGGCAAAAGGTCAGGGTGTTCCCTTCATGAACTTGCCCAAGCCTAGGAAAACTGGGGTCCCCTGTCCAGCCTTGAAGGGGGGATAATCAATAATGGGGATTATTCATCCAAGGACAGGCAAGTTTGCTCCATCTAGAAATGAAACCCATGTAACATTTATCATCTTTCAGACTCTTGATGTGAACATAATTTTAAATATTTGCAGATTAGTTTTATATTCACTTTGACATTTTATTATGTTGCCTACGTGGCCTTCATGTTGATCTACAACTGTATATTTTCTTTTGTAGATAATAATCTCTCAGATCAGGGATTAGCAAATCACAATCCCCTGCCTGTTTTTGGCTTGCACAGTAAGAATGGTTTTTACACTTTAAGTGGTTTATAGAAAGCCAAAAAATAATATTTTATGGCACATGAAAATTATATGAAATATGAATTTGTGCTTCATAAATAGAGCCCTGTCGAAACTCAGCCTAATTCATTCGTTCATTTATCTATGGCTGCTTTTGCAGTAAAAGGCGGAGTTAAGTATTACAACAGAGACCATACGGCCCTATAGGGCCTAAAATATTCACAATCTGGACCTTTACAGAAAGTTTGCTGACCCCTGTCCCAGATGACAAAAGAATGCTTATTTAGTTTCCTTTGTGTCTCATCTAGCCTTAGGCTTCTAGGCACTCTAAACTACTTCTAAGGAAGGTAATAATTCAGAGGTGTCACTGGTATTGGCTTTGACTAGACCACTCAAAATCTGTTAGATAGGAAATGATTTTACTAAAGTTTTATATTCTTTTCAAGTCCAGTACAGAGTGTGTATATCATAAATGTTTATCAGATAAATTAGTGAGCAAATAACTCCAGTGAATCTGGTAGAGTGTGGCCTCAGCAAGAAGCCAAGGAAAAGCACGCTTGTTCCTGCCTATCTGTCCAAGCTTGATGACGCACCCTTCAAGAAGCACATTCACATCTGAGATTACAAACTCTTTCACAAGAGTTTATAGGATGTTAAAGTGGAGGGAAAACACCCTCTTGAGACAGCATCATAGAATAATAGAACTAGAAAGGAGACGTTCCATGCAGCTGTGACTGTAAGCAGGATTATAGACTTGAATCATTCCCAAAAGATAAGTTTGCTTTTAATAATAATAATTATCCAGAGACTCTTTACAACTTCCTGTGCTTAGATATTTCAGAATATCACAACTAAACTCTAAAAAGGTCTTCCTCTATGTTTATAATGTTAGGTAGAAAATAAAAGAAAAACAAGTTCTTCGTGTTCTTCCGCTCAATTCCTCAGTCAGTAATATTAGCGTATTTTTAATGCCATTCATTCAATACCTTTATAAACAATGTTTGCCTTTAAGTTGGGTATTCATGTCTCTTTTCAAGTAGTTACCTTATTCTCAATTTGAGATGTGTGTATGTATGTTATGGAGACAGGGTCTTGCTTTGTCACCCAGGCTAGAGTGCAGTGGCACAATCACAGTTTATTGCAACCTTGAACCCTTGAGTTCAAGTGATCCTCCTGCTTTAGCCTCCTGAGTAGCTGGGACTATGGGCATGCTTCACCATGCCCAGTGGATTTTTTTTAAGTCTTTCATGGAGATGGAGTCTCAGTATATTGACCAGGCTGGTTTTGAATTCCTGGACTCAAGCAATCCTCCCACCTAAACCTCCCAAAGAGCTGGGATTAGAGGTGTGAGCTACTGAGTCTAGCTGTAGTTGGTATATTTTTATGTGCTTAAAATTTTCCACCACCACCTACTATCCCCACACACACATATCGTACTCACAATGATGGAAATTAATACCTTATTTTAGTAAGGATATTGAACTTTGCCTTAATCCATTTGGGGTACTACATCAAAATACACTGAGTTGAAAAATAAATTTTTCACATAGTCTGGAGGATGAGAAGTTTAAGGTTAAGGTGCTGGCAGCTTCTGTGGTCTGGTGAGGACTCCTTTTCTCTCTTTTTTTTTTTTTTTGATTTGAGACAGAGTCTCATGTTGTCACCCTTGGTAGAGTGCTATGGCATCATAGCTCACAGCAACCTCCAACTCTTGGGCTCAGGTAATCCTCTTGCCTCAGCCTCCTGAGTAGCTGGGACTATAGGCACTGGCCGGGTCTGGAGTTTGCTCAGGCTGATTTCAAACTCCTGAACTCAGACAATTCGCTGACCTCAGCCTCCCAAAGTGCTAGGATTACAGGTGTGAGCCACTGCACTCAGCCAGGACCCATTTTCTCAAAGATGGCACCTAATCATCTCCCAAAGATCCTACCTCTTAATACTGTCACACTGGGGATCAGGTTTCAACATATGAATTTTGACAGGATACAAACACTAGGACCATAGCAGACTTGGATCCCTGCACATTGGGGATCAGGTTTCAACATATGAATTTTGACGGAACACAAACACTAGGACCGTAGCAGACTTGGAATCTAAAACTCAAAGTTTGAGTTCTGGCTTAAGATGGGAGCCTACAGTACAGTGTGGATGCTTGGTGAATATTTCTCTTTTTGGTCCTTTTCTCTCTGAAGTTGGATGATTTACTGACTCGCTCTGAGCCTCAATTTCCACATCTATGAAATGTAAGAAGGAAAACCTTTCTGGGTGATACGGATGTATTTTTGAGAATACTAAAGCTAAGAAGCATTATATAATTACAAATTATATAAGGATTATTATTTTAAGGAAAAATGTCTACAGTTGGAAATATGAATTAAAAGATCATAGGAAAAAAAAGATCATAGAATCAATATTTGCCCATGTTTTCTCTCCAACCACTTCTAGGTTAAGAGAGAGAGGATGTTTACTCTTGACTTGGTAAACACAGAGCTCAGGGTCTATGCGGTAGGCCAGCCTCTCTTCATTCAGGTCAATATGTCGCTTTAGCAGTGATCCCCAGTGAATTCCAAATGAGGATCCTGACTGCACAGAAATCTGCTCAGGAGGTCTTTTAGAACAGGCAAAGATTTTATTTTGTAAATGATTGTGCTTCATTAGAAGTAGTGTTTTATTATGTCAATCAAATATTACAAAATTCCTTTGCCCAGTGGTATAAGGAAAACACAGATTTCTCTAAATAGGTTTATTTGATCAGAAATTAAGATAACAATACAGATCTGGCTGTTTTGTACTAGAATATAAAGTTTTAAGGGGAAAAGACCACTTATATAGGTAACAATTATTTCAAATTTCTGAAAAAAGCACTTGTGTTTAACTATTATCCATTCATTTTATTGCAGATTTTTCTTACAGGGGCCACGGTTTTGTTTTAAATGTAAATTTAAAACTTTGTTTTATTTCTATTTACCTTTAGCTTGAGGGCAATGTTTTGGCTGTTCTGTAAAGATCTCTGTCCCAACTTCTCTGTCTTTCCTGGCTGTGTGAAAGCAGCCGCAGATAATATGTAAATGATGGGCCTGGTTGCACTCCAAAAAACCTTTATGTACAGAACTAATGGCCAGCCTGCAGACTCTAGTTTTCTGACTTCTGTTCCTAATAAGTAAAGACAAAAGGAGCCCCTTACTTTTATGTGGCAGTGTGAGCAATACATAACAGTCCTGCCCCAGAGCTATGCCAAATCTCTGGCTCTCAGGCTTAATCCAAGCCATAGAAACTCCAGTTGTCTCACAATAGACAGATTGCACCCTGGCTTCCGATATAGAAGACAGAATGATGATTCAACAAATGAGAAGAATTCACACAGGTAACTATTTATTTATTTATTTAGAGACATAGACTCACTCTGTCACCAGGCTAGAGTGCTGTGTGTCATCCTAGCTCTCAGCAACCTCACATACCTGGGTTCAAGTGATCCACCTGCCTCAGCCTCACCTCCTGGGTAGCTGGGAGTACAGGAGCCCACCACAACTCTAAGATACATATATATATGTATATATATATGCATTATTTTTTAAAAATATATATTTTTTTAGTAGAGGCAAGATCTCACTCTTGCTCAGTCTGGTCTTGAACTCCTGACCTCAAGTGATTCTCCTGCCTCAGCTTCCCAGAATGCTAGGATTACAGGCATGAGCCACCAAGCCCAGTCTGTTTACATTTTCTTAGGACATATGATAGAGAGTGGAAAATAATCTCCCAATAAACTTCAGGGCCTGGCAAGTTGGGAATATGTCTGGGAATCCAATGATTCAAGGTATATTAAAATATTACCTAAGGGAAAAACTAAATTTCTGCAACTTGCAGAATAACTGAGAATAACTCCCTGACACTGAGAATAACTCATGCTGTACATAGTCTCAGAACATTACCTTGACTACCTGAGGGTAATGAGTCACACATTATTTGTTGGTGTTCAGCACCAGTTCTTTCCCTTTGATACCACCCATTGTGTCAGGAGCTAGATGAATAGGAACTACATTTTCCATGGTCCCTTGACAGAAGTGTTCAAAATATGGTTTAGATGTTCCCCCATGAAGTGTATGTGTGTGTGAATGAAAAGATAGAAGCCATTCTTTTCTTTTTTTTGGCCGGGGCTGGGTTTGAACCTGCCACTTCCGGCATATGGGGCCAGTGCCCTACCCTTTTGAGCCACAGGCACTGCCCAGAAGCCACTCTTCTTTCTTTCTTTTCTTTTTTTTTTTTGAGACAGAGTCTTTTCATGTTGCCCTGGGTAGAGTGCTGTTGCATCACAACTTAACAGGGCCCTGCCACAACGCCTGGCTATTTTTTTGGTTGTAGTTATCATTGTTGTTTGGCAGGCCTGGGCTGGGTTTGAAACCTCCAGCTCCAGTGTATGTGGCTGCTGCCCTTAGCCTCTGAGCTGCAGCTGTCGAGCCAAGCCATTCTTCTTTCTTCAACTGTAGTGGGGGACATGTGAACTTAAGAAGATGTGACTTTTTGTGCCATGTATATGGTCCCCTGTATTTCATCCCAGGGCTTCAAAGCTAACTGTGATCCTTGACTTTGGTTGCTTGCATCTTTCTGACTTCTGCAAGAGCCTTTGGATTCTTTAATTTCAGTGACTATGAAAGCTGGTGGCAGTTCTCTCAACTTTCTTTTTTATGCCCCTTTATGTACAGTATCTAATTCTCCATGAATTAAGTGTCTTTATCTTGAAATATTTAAATTGATTTCCATTTTCCTTGCTGAGACCTAATCGCCTGCAGGAACAGGATCTAATTCATTTTTGCATTTTCTATAATATTCAACAAATGTTGAATGCTACTTTATAATAATTTTATTTGTCACAAAGCCCTTTGGCACCATTATATTTGTTACAAAGCACAGATCATTACTGTTTGTGTTTAAACCTCAAGCAACCTAGTCCTCCTAAAGGATTAGTGCAAAGCATTATCACTCAAACCATCTGGCTGTCTGTTATAAAGATATAAACAAGATACCAGTTGAGAGAAAGTCCTTGTTGTTTTAATGTCATACACAATTTGATCCTATGTTCTGGGGCCACTTGAGCATCGTCTCTTAGTAAATAACCTCAGGAGCATAAAAAATAGTGAAATGTAAAATAATTAGAAAGTGATATGTTTTAAATATTTATTGCTCTTTTAAGTTAACAGTTCATTGCGATATCATTCACAGACTGAACAATCCAGCCATTCAAAATACACAATTCAATGATTTTTAGTTATTGAGTTGTGCAACCATCACCGCAATCTAATTTTAGAACATTTTCCTAACATTCCAAAAAGAAATCCTGTATCCATTAGCAGTCACATTTCTGCCCTCTAGGCAATCATAAATCTACTTTCTGTCTTTGTGGATCTGCCTATTCTGGACATTTCTGATTTCTCCACATTTTTGCCAGTATTTGTTATTATCTCCCCCCACCAAACACAAGAAACAGTCTCATTTTATCACCCAGACTAAAGTTCCTTTGTGTGATTAGAGCTCACTGCAACCTTGAACTCCTGAATTCAAGTGATACTCCCTTCTCAGCCTTCTAAGTAGCTGGAATTATAGGCATGTGTTACTACGCTTAGCTAATTTTTACTTTTTTTTTTTTGCAAAGATGAGGGTCTTGCTATTTTGCCCAGGCTGGTCTTGAACTTACAGCCTCAAGCAATCTTCCCACCTCCAATCTCCCAAAACACTGGGATTACAAACGTGAACCATTGCACCTGGCCTGACTTTTTTACTAAAGCCATCTTGGTTGCTATGAATGATATCTCATCCTGGTTTTCATTTGCTGTTGCTGTTCCTTAAAAACTAAGTGTTGAGTATCTTTTCACGTGCTTATTGGCTATTCATGTATTTTCTTTGGTGAAATGTCTATTCAACTCTTTATCTGTTTATTAATTGGATTACTTGCTATTTATTACTGCGTTTTAAGAGTTTTCAATTATTTATATACAAGTTTCTATTGGATATGTGAAGGGACTTTAAAAAATGTATGGAAAGATGGAATTAAAAGATAAAAATAAAAAATATAAATTTTATTTCTCAACATAAGCTCCGCCATGGTCAGGACACTTTTTCGTAAGTGATGATACCAGACATTTATTTAGTCAATTTCTAAACAACTAAAGGTCTGGGGAATTTTGACCATTGCAATGAGCCTTTTTTACATTGTTATTAACTTTTTAAAAGTCTGCCTTTTGAAGACATTTTAAGATTAGGAAACAAAGAGAAGTCAGAAGAAGCAAATCAGGACTGTAAGGTGGACACCTGATGACTTGGGAATAAGGGGATGAAAAAGGAGCTGTTAGTCGCTCATTTACGGAGGCAGAATTGCCCAAGGGGAATCTAACCGGAGTCTGAAAACTGGTCTTCCTAAAGGCAACTACAAAGTAATCTAAGGCTAATCTCATGAGAAGAGGTGGTTCTAGAAGCTCTAGGTAAGATATACCAATAAGAATGGGATTCTTGAGGAATAACTCAGAAGACAAATTGAGGTAGTGGTGGTGGAAGTGTTAGGTTGACCTATTTTCTATAATATAAAAGAAATTAGGGCACAGGGAAGTACATTCTAGCCTCAGTGAAAGAGCACAGGTAGGAGAATGGATTGACAAACTGTGGTATATGTATACCATAGAATACTATTCAGCCATTAAGAGCACTGGGAGAAGTAAATGTGGTAGTAAAAGTTATTAGGGTGAGCTCACAGCAGGGTTCCACACTCTGGACAGATTACCAGTCTTTACAAATCTGAAGCAAAGCCCAGTGACACTGTCTGCTCTGGACTGGACTCATTTAGACTGTAGAACTAGAAAGAATAAAGGATTAAAGGCTATCTTATTCTTGTAGAATAGCATTTGAGATATTCTGAATGGCCCCTCTCCCAACATCTTCTCCCCTACCCACCCTTCACCCAAAGAAACTGGAAATATTTGCATAGTGTAAAAATAATATTTTGAAATGTCTTATACAGTTAGCAAGACAGTAAGGAATCTATAGAAACAACAAAGAGAAAAAAGAAAAGACTCCTGAAAGGTAAATGGTTTCTGAAGCTGGTTTTCATCTTCAAGGTCAACCTAAGAAACCTCAAGTTAACATTTTAAAATTGATGTGCAGAAAACAGTAGATAAAGCCAAAGAATTACAAAGGAGAGGGAGCTAATAGATGATTCTCGCATAGAGCTGAGATTCTTTTTTTTGTTTGATTTTTGAGACAGAGTCTCACTATATCACCCACCCTCATTCTAATGGGCAACATTCTCAGCAGAAAATGAGCAAAAAATGAATCTACCTTAAAGAAAGAGACATTGAAAAATTTGCCTTTTTCAACCTTTGTCCTGGGAGAATGAAAAAAAAAATTGTCCTGAGAATTCATAAACTCTAACAAGCTTTCATGTAGGTTAAAAGCCAAATTCAAGCAATTATATTGGGTTGCCAGGTTTAGCAAATAAAAATAGAGAATTCCTAGTTAAACTTGAACTTTAGATAAACAATGAATAAATGTCTAGTATAAATATGTCCCAAATACATATATGGTACTAAAAATGACTTGTTTATCTGAAGTTTCAAGGGATACCCTGTATTTCATTTGGTAACCTTATCAATGTGGTATAAAACAACATATAGGAAACTGAATTTAACCTCCCCATCCCTTCCCATCCCCCCTCCTTCATCCTGGGCCATAGTTGTGATCTATTTTTCATATGAAAGTGTGAGTGATTGTAAATTGGTTTCATTAAGTATGGAGTATAAATGTCTTAACACAATAATTAAGTAATCGAGATGGATATATATTAACCAGTGTGATATAAGCATTCCTAATTCTATATCAGCACATTGTACCCCATAAATGCATTAATGCTTAAAATGCATGGAAAAAAACAAACAAAAAAAAAGGAAACTGAATTTAAGTTGTTCCAGGTTAATAGTGCCCTCTGGTGACATAGAAGTAAACCTATATCCTTTTGGGAGGAATGCAACTTTCAAACCAGGTTTCAAATAATTTCCTGAGATAAAGTTTACAATTAAAAAAAAACACAAAGCATATAAAAATAAAGTTAATATAATTATGATCCAGAAAAAAGAAAACCTAGAAGTACAATCAAGATGTCAAATATTGGCTTATAATATGTAGAATATAAAATAACACGGTTAATAGATTTAAAGAAATCAGAGACTTGACAACAGGAGCAATGGACTAGAAAAAAATATAAGCAGATTTGAAACAAAACCAAACAGAAGCCCTAGAAATGAGAAAATAGTGCCCCAAATTCGAAACTCAAAAGCTGAGTAAATAGTATATTAGATGAAGCTGAAGAAAGGATTAGTGAACTGGAGGCGATGTTTGATGAATTTATCCAAAATGAAGCTCAGACAGACAAAGAGATGGAAAATGCAGTAGTCCCCCTTATCCTAGGAGGATACATCGTGGGACCTCCAGTGTATGCCTAAAAACCACTGATTGTACTGCACCTTATATATATAGCACTGTGTTTTTTCCTATACTTACATAGCTAATTTAGTTTATAAATTAGGCACAGTGAGCAACAAATAATAAAATAGTATAATTATAATAATATACCTTAATAAAAATTATGTTAATGTGGTCTTCCTCAAAATATCTTACTATATTATACTGCAAGTAAATGAAACCATGAAAAGAGAAACAAGGACCTACTGTATAGAGAGATTAAAAGGAATTGAGGACAAAGTCAGATTTCTAACATAATTCAATTAGAGTTCTAGAAAAAGCAAAGAAAAAGATTATGGGAATAAACAATCAAAAGATGATGGTTGAGTGTTTTTCTGAATCGAGAGATATTGATTCTCAGATTCAGAAAGCCCTGTGCCCTGTGTTTCCATGCATGAAAAGTAAAACAAATTCATGTCTAGATCTATAAGAGCAAAACAACAGTGCTCTAAAGACAAAGAGATGATTTTTAAAAATTGTCAGAGAGAAGTGAGATTGATTATAAGACCGTAACAGCATATAATTGGCTGGGCTTGGTGGCTCATGTCTATAATTCCAGCACATTGGGATGCCAGTGTGGGAGGATTGCTTGAGGCCAGGAATTTGAGATTAGCCTGGTTAGCAGAGCAAGACTCATTCTGGGGGTGGGGAGATATAGTTGAGATTGGTAGTGAAAGTTAAAACTTCCTGGAATCTTTGTGTAATTTGGGAAGAGGATAAAGATACTCATTTTAGATTTTCCTAGGTATGCCTATTAACTATTTGGGACATCTCCTGTAAAAACAATCAACATAGAGAGTATCACTTCCATATTATAAGAGAGAGAGATATGGAGTGGAGAGGTTGCAGTCAATTCAAAATAAGTGGGAGGGGTCAACAAACCACTGGAGCCCAGCCACTGTGGAGGTACCCCAGAGACTAGGACTGAGGAATAGGAAACTGTGAGCCCTTCCAGATAGGGCTGGGAACCCTTCATAACCAATGACGCTGGTTATGAATTTCTGCCTTGTGTCAGGATAATTCAAAGACTTGAGGTCAAATGCTTTGAAATTCAACCTTTAGAACTAGGGAAGTTAGATCTTCACAGAGAAAATAAGGCAAAGATTGCCTTTTTTTGGAGACAGAGTCTCACTGTATCATCCTTGGTAGAGTGCTGTGGCATCATAGCTCACCGCAACCTAAACCTCTTGGGCTTAGGCGATTCTCTTGCCTCCGCCCCCCAAGTAGCTGGGACTACAGGCGCCCATCACAATGCCCAGCTATTTTTTGGTTGTAGTTGTCATTGCTGTTTGGCAGGCCCAGGCTGGATTTGAACTGGTCAGCTCCCGTGTATGTGACTGGCGCCCTAGCTGCTTGAGCTACAGGCGCAGAGCCTGTCACTTTACTTTTTAAGGACCGATTCAGAGATGATGCTTTGATATGTAAACACGAATCAGTCAAGTCATCATTTATTTCAGAAAAAAAAACAATATCAAGTCTGTCCTATGTGCTAAGCAGAGTCTCTGTGAAAGTGCTCATTATTCAATAAGAGGATAATGGTAGGTGGAAATATTTTAACTTCCCCCAAGGAGGTGAAAATAGAGGAAGAACTTTTCAGAGTAGAGAGATGCACTGCTTTGGTTTGGAAGATCAGATGAAAGGGACTTACAAAATGGACATTAAAGAGGATTGACATTTTTTCTATAGGCAATGAAGAAGACATTTTAGGTGAAGTGAACATTATACATATTTGCTGGAAGTCTTCAAGGATGCTCTTAACCGCTTATTAGGCTGCCTTGAGACAATATTGCTTATTTACAATACCCAGTGAATTTTTGGCAATTTACTAAGCCATGCACTTTGTCGCCTGGATAGAGTGCCATGGCATCAGCATAGCTCCCAGTAACCTCAGCCTTTTTGGCTCAGGTAATCCCCTTGCCTCAGCCTCCTGGGGGGCTAGGACTATAGGCACCCACCATAATGCCTGGGTAGTTTTTTTCTATTTTTAGCTGAGATGAGGGTCTTGCTCTTGCTCAGGCTGGTTTCCAACTCTTGAGCTCAGACAATCCACCCACTCTGGCTGCCCAGAGTGCCAGGATTACAGGCATGAGCCACTGGGCCCACTAACTTTTTTTTTCTTTAATTTAGTGTCCTTTAGGCAAGAATGCAGTGCTGAGTAAAATAAAAAAGTAAAATAAAATTAGTGTCCCTTTATATTTTTAATCAGGGTGTGCTAGAACTAAATAACTCACAGTGAAAATAAGTGGATAGCATTTTCTTTTGTTTTTGTTTTTAATTTCAGATTAATATTAGGGTACAGATGATTAGGTTACATTGATTGTGTTTGTTAGGTAGCGTTCAAGTTGTAGTTGTATCTCTCACCCAGGAGGTGTGCCATATACACCTACACTGTGCCTATTAGTTGAAAGAAATTTATACTTATTGATAAATATTTGACCAATAGAAAACTTGCAGCCTTGCTGGTGATTTAAGAAGTAAAACTGTAAACGATGAAAAAATACCAAGTAAATAATAAACCTTAATGTAGTGAGGACTTTTGAGAAGCAGATTCCTTTTATAGTACTTATTCTTTCTTTAGGAAAAAACTCATTAAATGGAACATTCTTCTTTACTTTTTTTTTTTGACACAGAGTCTCACTATGTTGCCCTCAGTAGAGTGCTGTAGCATCGCAGCTCACAGCAACCTCAAACTCTTGGGCTTAAGCTATTCTCTTGCCTCAACCTACCAAGTAGCTGGGACTATAGGTGCCCACCACAAGACCCGGCTATTTTTTAGTTGCAGTTGTCATTGTTGTTTAGCAGGCCTGGGCTGGGCGCCAACCTATCATCCCTGGTGTATGTGGCCTTAGCCACTGAGGTCCTGGGACCCAGCCCTGGAACATTCTTCTTAAGTTGATAAATTTACTTTTGATGTATGCTTTGAGAAAGTAATACAAAAGAAAGGGAAAAAGTCCAAGGATATTTGTAAGTGTATTCTATTAGAAAGCCGAATATCGGCTCGGCGCCTGTGGCTCAAGTGGCTAAGGCGCCAGCCACATACACCTAAGGTGGTGGGTTCGAATCCCCAGCCCGGGCCTGCCAAACAACAATGATGGCTGCAACCAAAAAATGGCCAGGTGTTGTGGCGGGCGCCTGTAGTCCCAGCTACTTGGGAGGCTGAGGCAGGAGACTCGCTTGAGCCCAGGAGTTGGAGGTTGCTATGAGCTGTGATGCCATGGCACTCTACCCAGGGGGACAGCTTGAGGCTCTGTCTCAAAAAAAAAAAAAAAAAAGAAAAGAAGGCCGAATATCTCCAAACTGATCAAGATTTGGGACTGCTTAAATAAATGATGGCACGTTAATACAGCAGAACATACACTACAGAACAAATTATGCTACATAGGAAACACAAATTTGAAATAGCTATTTGAAAAATATTAATAAAATGGCATAAGCATTGTTATATATTGTTTATAGTTATAAATTATACCTATAAAATGTATTGTTACTAGAAAAATAATAAGGATTGAAAGAAATCAGAGGACTAGAGTTAATGTTTTATGATGAAGAGATTTTTGCATTTTGCTGATGATAATTACTTTGGCTTTCTTTTGTTCTATAACTAGATCAATAGAAAATGAAAGGTATTTTTTGAACTAAAACCACACAACATTTATTTATTTATTTATTTGAGACAGAGGTCCAAGCTGTTGCCCTGGGTACAGTGCTATGGTATCACAGCTCATAGCAACCTCCAACTTCGGGGCTTACGCAATTCTCTTGCCTCAGCCTCCCAAGTACCTGGGACTACAGGTGCCCACCACAACGCCTGGCTATTTTTTGGTTGTAGTTGTCATTGTGGTTTGGCAGGTCCGGGCTGGATTTGAACCTCTCAGCTCTGGTATATGTGGTTGGTGCCTCAGCTACTTGAGCTATAGGCGCTGAGCCGTGAAACCACACCATATTTAGACAAAGAGTTTTTCGGTGGTTGATATATTAAAGTAGATGACTACCTGTAAGGAAATCCTTTCCTCTGTAAGGGAACATAGACTCACGTTTCCTCCAACTCTGATTTATTTTTCTCTGGTACTCAAAGTTTATCTATGTTTTTCCATTTCTTATATTTTCTAATTCTTAGAATATTCAAAGAAAACTCCTTAGTATAATTGTCAATTATACTCTAATCAGAGTGTAAATAAGATTAGTCTTGCCACTGAAGGCTTGTGTGATGTCCGTTTTAAATATCAGTTACACAAGTAAAAAATGAGGAGTACTTGTGCCAAAGAAGCAGTGAGATTAAATTTGCAAGATGTGAAATCCGCTAAAACATTTTATTAATACAATCTGTGTTATTATTGCCCTGAAAAAAAATAACGATAGCTCACATTTAAAATAGATAATCAAGAAGTTTAAACATAAACTGCATCAATACTTTCTGGCACATTAGGAGGACAATGAAACCAACAAACAGTAGCAGAGAGCTTTGATGACCCAGAAAGTAGAATTTGACATAGCTCTTAACACTTTCCTTTTAGTATTCAGGAAATCTTACTAGGAAAAAACAACAGCAACAGATCATGAATGGAGACTGGCCTGTTGGAAAGTGTAATGGTGGCTTACATAATATATACGATAAAATAGCCAGGAAAACACAGTTTTGAGCTAAAAAGCTTGTAAGATACACTATCAAACGAGAAGCTAATCCCTAGTGCTAATCAAATTCAGGAAGCCTAATTAGAGCTGTTAAGCCTAATCCGCCAACTTGGCATTTGCCCAAAATGTGCTCAAGAGCACTAACTACTTCAGTGTATAAAAATAGAAATGATCTCAGAGCCGGCGATATAAGACATCATTATCTTTGGAGTAATCGTACAAACGGGCATATACCTTATAATAAGTAAATGATCCCTTTTAATTTGACAGAAGAAAAAAGAATCAATGTTCTCGATGTAAATATTCTTACAGTAATTATTTCTTAGTCTTAGACAGAAAAGAAGAAATGTAGTAAAGATGAAATAATTTAGGCAGCTGATGAAGTGTACAAAAAAAAAAAGATTCAGAGATGGTTAAAGTGTTCCATCTGCACTCCTCTAGTTTTCTAACTCCGTGTACCTTCTGCCTGGGTGACCTCATTCACACCTAGAGCTTCAGTGACTACCTGTAACACTCACAACTTCCAAATTGCCAAGGGTCCTTTCTCAGAGTCCACCTCTCCTCCCAGCAAGGATTTTACCATCTATGTTCATCAAGAAAATTGACATCTTTTAGGAAGTAGCTCCCTAAACCATAACCCCATCCGAACGTTCGCCAGGGTCCATCCCTGCCTTGGGAGATCACAGCCTTCCTTCCTCATCTCGTTCTGACACTTCCCCTATTATTTCGTCAGTTGTTTTCCTTTACTGTTTCTTTACTTGTTCCTTTGTGTGTTTAAATAAAACCTAGCTCTATGTCACTCTCACCTCTCAGTATCTAGCTAAAGTGATTCAAATTCTGACAGCTCTGTGACAATCCAGCCCCTCCCTAAGACTTCTGTGAACTCATTAAGGGCTTATAGTCATAGGACCCTGTTAGCCTCCAGCCACAGAGTCCTTACCTGCTCTGTGTTCCTTTGCCTTCTCCTTGGTTTCCATAACAAAATCACAACTAGGACTGGTGCATGTAATTACTGCCTTTCTAAAGATGTCTGAGAGATGCAGGGAAGCATCCTACCCCCCAGCACACACTCTGCGCTGTCTCACTCCCTTGACTCACCCCCCCATACCCCATTTCTCCCACCTCCTCATCCTCTCTGTTCTGGACTGCTCTGAGAAAACTCAGTTCATCCCACTGACCATCCTGGGGTTAGCTAACTCATTTTCTCTTTCTCTACATTATCAATTGCTGAGTTTTGGCAGCGATTGTCTTGTAATCTCCTAATTCTATCACTTTTGTTTTATTTCTAGGCCAACACCTTTGTGTAAGTGTCTGTCTCTTACACCTGGATTACCGGAGTATCACAGTGAACTAACTGGAGCTGGGGCTTTGCCTCCCTGCCCTCTCCTATAAATCCTGCATGGACCTGAAAGATGTGTTTTTCCAGAGGCATCTTTCACTATGTCAGCTACAAGGTCAGAGTTCTTTAACAAATCCCAATTCTGATGTAATAAAGTCCCAATTGCTTAGCCTGGCATTTAAGACCTTCT
Organism: Otolemur garnettii; assembly: GCF_000181295.1. Taxonomy (NCBI): domain Eukaryota; kingdom Metazoa; phylum Chordata; class Mammalia; order Primates; family Galagidae; genus Otolemur; species Otolemur garnettii. The sequence continues at coordinate 25,504,422 of NW_003852397.1, forward strand.
ATAATCTGGTCCCAACCTAATTTTCCAGCCTTATCTCCCAGTCCTCCGCCAGTTGACCCAGTCAAACTGGCAGACCCACTCTCTTTAGCATCTATTTACACAGTCCTGCCTCTGCAGCCCTGAGTGCGTCACCCCTGCTGCTCCAGTGCTTTTACTCCACTCATTTTCAAATTCCAAATAGTACCTCCTCTTCCAAGCCTTTCCTGGCTCTCTTTCTGAGGGGTTTCTTGGGGCATGGGATTTTCAGTGCTAAAACAGAATGGTCCTGAGCCTATCTCATATCCATTGAGAGTTCCAGGGAAGGAAAGAGAGGTAGTGTTATCTTGTGGATGCCTATTGTGGAAATTCAGAAATTTTGTGGAACGGCTGTCCAAAAAATTCTCCAGAGAGGGAGAGTGAGAACACTTGTTGGACCTAATGATATGCCTGAGGCTGAGACCTTCAAATAAACACAAAGAGAGCCTACTTTGACAGTTTCTTTCCTTTTCCTTGTTTTTTTTTTTAAAGAAATTAAGAAGAGCAAGGAGAAATTAAAAAACTACCTTCCAAGTAAAGGAGTTTATTTTTTTCCCCCAAGTTAAGGAGTTTTAATACAAATCTAAATGGGTGGAGAAAATATAGATCATAGAAGTGAGAGAAAAATGTAGATGAGTAAACAACCTTTTCCTTTTATTGTTACCTTAAACATAGCAAGAATTAGAGTTATTCACTACATGAAGAAATAAATAAAAACCAAAAATCAAGGCCAAAGTTTCTGAAAGATTTTGATGTCAAGTTGAAATTCAGAAAGAGTTATAAAGGTTTGGTAAGACAGCAGCAGATCTAGCAGAGAATAGTGTTAGAGATTTGTAATGCACCCTTGTTGCCTCTAAATTGTTTGGGAACATTTAGATCTGTTATAGAAGTAAAGAAAACAAATAGGATGAATGAGCTAAGATGTGTCACATAGAGATAAGTGGTTAGTAAGTAAAGCATGTGCATGTTAAATGTAGTTGCACATTAAAAGAGCTGGAAAGATCAAGAGATACCTTTCTTTTTTTTGAGACAGAGCCTCAAGCTGTCGTGCTGGGTAGAGTGCTGTGGCATCACAGCTCACAGCAACCTCCAACTCATGGGCTCAAGCGAATCTCCTGCCTCTGCCTCCCAAGAAGCTGGGACTACAGGTGCCCACCACAATGCCTGGCTGTATTTTGGTTGCAGCCATCATTGTTGTTTGGTAGGCCCGGGCTAGATTCGAACCCACCAGCTCAGGTGTCTGTGGCTGGCGCCTTAGCCACTTGAGCCATAGGTGCTGAGCCGATCAAGAGATATCTGATAATCAGGAGGCATTACATATATTTGAAGCACCTGTGCTCAGGTGTACCTGTCCTTCCATCTTTCTAATAGAGCAAGTGGCTTAGGCAACCTTCCACATACGGGCTCCTTTGCTTGAACCTCAGTTCTGGTTCTTGTAACCACACCATGCGCAGGAAAGGCTGATGAAGGAGCAAAGAGACAGCTTGCAGGAATACAGACCCCAGGATTCAGACAGAGTGGCCCAATCATGTCATTTGTATCCAATTTTAAGAATGCTAATATACCTCATTTCTTTTTTCCTGCTTATCACCATGTGTTTTAAGTTGATTAGTATGCTGTGTGGTGTAAGTAACTTAATTTGGCATGAGAGTCTTTTTTTCTTTTTCTTTTCATTTTAATATGGAACGCTTCATGAATTTGCATGTCATCCTTGCGCAGGGGCCGCATGAGAGTCTTTTTTCCCATAACCTCTGTGACAGCTTGCCTGGCAGTGGACTTGGAGGCCACGTGACATCAAGATAATTTCCTACCTGACATGATTCAAGAAAAATGGTCTGTCTGCCATGAAAGTGTCTTCTCTCCAATTGACATTGCATTATTAAGTATTTATTTTAATAAATAAGTTATACTTCTGAACAAATTTGAAGCTTGAGATAGTTTATAATAATTTGTCTTGGTAAACATATTTACGGCTTATTTTTGGTTGCACAAGTTATTTACAATGTGTGACAATATTGTAGCTGGATATGCTCGTGGTCTTTTCTTTCTTATCTTTTTTCCTTTATGCTGGAAATAGGTAGTGCACCAATAGTTACTAATTATAATATTCCTGCATCTCATAGATAATGCTTGGGAGGTGAATTAGTTATGTGAATACTGAATCAATATCCACAAATATTAATACCTTCATACTACATGAAAACATCTTTATGGGAATGGAAGTAAATGTCTACATGCATTTTTAGACTTAGGAGTAGACAAACAGCAGAAATAACACCTTCAGGTCTCCCAAATCTCTACTCCAGCTCTCTTGGCAGGGCAGTGGTTGATACCTGTAATTGTAGCACTCTGGGAGGCCGAGATGAGTAGACTGCTTGAGCTCAGGAGTTCCAGACCAGCCTAAGCCAAGAGTGAGACTCTTGTCTTTAAAAAAAAAAAGAAAAATAGAAAAATTAGCCCAGTGTGGTGATGTGTGCCTATAGTCTCAGCTAATTGGGAAGCTAAGGCAGGAGGAATGCTTGAACTCAAGGTTGCTATGAGCTATGATGACAACATAGGTGACAGAGTAAGACTCTGTCTCGAAAAGAAAAAGAAGGAAAAAAAGAATCAGCTCTTTAGTAACAGGTTAAATCTCTAGAAAGTTCATCAAATAAATAATACATTCAGTCAACATCTGTTTTGAAATTCCTGCATGCTAGACTCATAAATCCCTGCCCTCATGGAGCTTACATTCTAGTAAGAAAAATAAAAAATATGTGCATAGTCCAATGATAGTTTACTTTAGATACTGATAATTTTTTGTTGTTGTTGCAGTTTGTCTGGGGCCAGGTTTGAACCCGCCACCCTGGGTATATGGGGCTGGTGCCCTACTCACTGAGCCATAGGCACTGGCCAAGATAGTGATTATTATTAAAGAGAAATTAAAGCAGTTTAATGGCTAATAAAGTGGCTGCCTGCATATGTATGTAAAGTGTAAAATATGATTTTCTATCATTATTTTGCCAAAATAATTCATGGAGATTTATTAGTACATTAGTGTGTACTGTTTAGCTTGTGATATAATTGACTTACCAAAATATGACCTGAGAAAAAGTGATAAGCCAGGTATGTTTGTGGGGAAAACCAACCTCGAAGTTCTTGACTGTAGACTGTCCATCATGGTGGCACTCAGTCACTTGGTTTCTTTGGAAAAAAAAATAGAATAAAATCCTATCTAATAAGATACAATCAAACAAATTCCAGATTCATTAAAGAATTAAGTATTAAAGAGAAGAGAGGTATTAAAGAGAATCTTGTGAAGATAAAACATTTTAGAACAAACGAATAAACCACACAGGAAAATTAAGACTACATGCAAATCTCCCAATTTGCATGCTAAAAATTACTATACACAAATTAAAATGCAAGTAACAAGTTAGGAAAAATGTTTTCAGTATATACAACAAAGCACTTTAAATAATATGAATAGATATTATGGGTTGGTAAAAAAAACTAAGAAAAATAAGCAAAAGCTCTTTATAGAGATATGCAAATGGCTCTTAAATAGATGAAATAATATCCAGATTCTGTAATAATCAAAGAAATAAGATCTAAAATAATAACCATTTGTTACTTATAAATGAAAAATTAAGGTAAATGATAGAATTGCATAAACTTTTATAAATTGCTTGTAAGCATGTAAATTTGCATGAAATTTTTGGTGGATAATTTCACAATATGGCTCCGCGCCTGTGGCTCAAGTGGCTAAGGTGCCAGCCACATACACCTAAGGTGGTGGGTTCGAATCCAGCCTGGGCCCGCCAAACAACAATAACATCTGCAACCAAAAAATAGCCGGGCGTTGTGGTGGGTGCCTGTGGTCCCAGCTACTTGGGAGGTTGAGGCAGGAGACTTGCTTGAGCCTAGGAGTTGGAGGTTGCTGTGAGCTGTGATGCCAGGGCACTCTACCCATGGTGATAGCTTGAGGCTCTATCTCAAAAAAAAAAAAAAAAAAGAAAGAAAGAAAAATAATTTCACAATATGTTTTAGAAGCCTTACAATGATTCATGATCTTTTACCTATCAAGCCTCCTTCTGGGAATTTATTTTAAGGAATTAAAAAAAAAGGGTTACAGAAAAAAACTTTATTATAGAATCATAGAGTTTTTTTTTAAGAGACAGAGACTTTATCGCCCTTGGTAGAGTGCTGTGACATCACAGCTCACAGCAACCTCCAGCTCCTGGCTCAAGTGAGTCTCCTACCTCAGCCTCCCAAGTAGCTGGGACCACAGGTGCCAGCCACAATGCTGCACTATTTTTTGGTTGTTTTGGCTGCCCGGGCTGGATTCAAACCCACCACCTTAGGTGTATGTGGCTGGCGCAATTAGCCACTTGAGCCACAGGCACTGAGCCAAAAAAAGGAAATTTATATCACTTCTACAAAGGGAAATTTATGCCCTGCTTTTAGGCAGGAAGGGAGGAGTGGAGAGTTCTCTTTGAGTAGACTGTTTCTCTCCAGCTCAAAAGTAATCCGTATTCTAATGTCCTTTAATGGAATGGCATATTCTCAACCTCTTTAATATTAACGTGGATTTATTTATTTATTTATTTTTTTGAGACAGAGTTTCACTTTGTTGCCTTCCTGTAGAGTACAGTGGTGTCACAGCTCACAGCAACCTCCAGCTCTTGGGCTTAGGCAATTCTTTTGCCCCAGCCTCCCAAGTAGCTGGGAGTACAGGCGATTTTTTTTTTTTTGGCAACCTTTATTTTATTACTTATTGCAGTCACTTGTGTTTCTTTGTCTGCTGTTAGATGATCAGCTCCTTAAGAAAAAGACCTGTTATCCCCACACAGCCTCAGCATGGAGCTCAGGTATTAAATATTGAGGGACCTGATTACCTCTGGACAAGCACATAAATGCTGTGAATATACTCAACTTGTTAGATACTCAACTTGTTAGAATTATTTTAAAACAGAGCAACTAGCTTTATGACTTGTAGTGTATGATCTTTTTTTGAGACAGTCTTACTATTATCGACCTCGGTAGAGTGATGTGCCTTCGCAGCTCACAGCAACATCAAACTCTTGGGATTAAGCGATTTCTTGCCACAGCCTCCCAGTGGCTGGGACTACAGGAGCCCCTCACAACGCCCAGCTATTTTTTGTTGCAGTTGTTCATTGTTGTTTTAGCTGGGCGGGCCAGATTTGAACCCACCAGCCTCAGTGTATGTGGCTGGCGCTGTAACCACTATGCTACAGGAGCCAATAGTGTGTGATCTTTTTTTTTTTTTTTTTTTGAGACTGAGCCTCACTATGTCACCCTCATTAGAGTGTTAGGGCATCACAGCTCACAGCAACCTCCAACTCCTGGGCTCAAGCGAGTTTCTTGTCTCAGCCTCCCAAGTAGCTGGGATCACAGGCACCCGCCACAACGCTCGGCTACTTTTTGGTTGTAGCCCTCATTGTTGTTTGGCAGGCCCTGGGTTGGACACCTTAGGTGTATGTGGCTGGCGCCTTAGCCACTTGAGCCACAGGTACAGAGCCATAGTGTGTGATCTTTATGCCAACTTTATAGTGGTCGTGCTGGGGCCTTTTCTTCATCTCTATTCTAGGATGTGTTCAAGATAAGTGAAAAGTTTTATTTGCAAAAAGGGCTGGATTATTTTGCTTAGGGATGCACCTAATTTTCTTGTCCTTCCCTGGTTTCTTTGTAGTGAAAGCAAACGAACAAAACCAAATTCCAGTAGCATTATGTTCCAAGGTGAAAAAAAATTTTTTTAAAGTCATTACATGCTTGAAAACCATATTTACTATTGCTTTTTCTTCCATCATATATCATTATCTTATTCTGCAAAAACCAATGGCTGGTTTCCACTTGATGTCTGAGCATAAAACCATTGTTAAACATTTGAGACTGCCACAATTTGCATTTTTTAAAAAGCAAGGTAAATAAAATATTTCATGATACAGATGTACAAGGTCCTTGTACATCTCCCTCTTCCCAAGTGTTTTGCGATCAGAGCCCTTGGGAATGCTTTCAGCCCAGTCCCAATCTCGTCCCTCACAGTGTGGGACCCGCTAGGCCGCAGCACAGGAAATAATGGAGCGAGGCCAGGGGCCGCGGGGCCGCGGGGCTCCAGCGAGCCGGCGCGGATCCAGCCGCGCGCCGCGGG
>NW_003852397.1:25510890-25513012 GCF_000181295.1 Otolemur garnettii
GGGCTAGTGCCACCGCCGCCCGCCCGAACGCGCCGCCCGCTCGCGCGGCCACCATGGAGCGCCCGGGAGCGGGTGAGACCGGGCTGCCGAGCGGGCGGGGGCGGGCGGGCGACGGGAGCCGAGGGGGCTTGGGCCCAGCTCTGCGCCCAGCCTCGGGAGGCCCGGCCCCGGGGAGAGCTCGGCCCTCCGCCGGCGCCACTCGGAGCCTCCCCTCCCACTCCCCAGCGGGACTAAGCGCAGCACCGAGGAACCCGCTGTGCATCCGAGGGTTCTCAGTGCTGCGGGGAAGGAGCCCCGTACTGCACGCTTTGTGGGCACCACGGGGAGCCAGGGCTGAGAGCTTGTTCCTAAGTTTCGTTTTTGTTTCTCCCTTCTCATCGGTGACCTTTAGCACAAAGTTTTTGTTAACAGAGTTCACGTTAAAGTTCATGCCCTTCTGACGGTGTTAGTGTGGTAAACAAAACCCAGAACCAAAGCGATTTTTTCTTATATCACGAATATTAAACACCTGAACCACCGTGCTGTCTCATTTAGGATTTTACGCTAGGTTTGGAAAATAGCTATTTTAAAAGTGGCGCCAAGTCTATACTAGGGACCGGAATGAATTTCCAGCTTGGGTCACCATTTGCTGCGCGCAGAACTTTGTGGGTAGAGCGAGTTAGGGGTTGGACTTTGGATGTAAGGGGCCAAAAACCAATTAGAGAAAAGGTGCTCTTCGGCTAGATTTTGATAGCATACATGCGCACAAAGTCTAAAAAGCATACAACGTTAAAATGTATTATATAAATAGCCGTTAACTACTGTAGATATGTTTACAGTTGTAACTCGGATGGAGTGATGAAGACCTTGAGCGCAGATGCCTACGGTATCAGTTTTTGGGATTCATTTATAAAATGCATGAGCATGGAAATTGTTAAGAAGAGTCACACCCCAGTTCCTTGTATAAGTGTGGCTTTGCACTTCAGGATGCTGTTAGCATCTGTATCTTTTCCTTGAACAAAGTTCAAGATGTTTGTGGGGGTACAGACTCTTCTCATTCCCTTTCAGTTATTTGCTTGTTTTGCCAATTTCTCCCTAGTAATTCGGATTGTACTTTTGTTCCCTTTTTATGATGAAGAAACCAAAGGGTGGAGACCACGTGACTTGTTGATTATTGCACAACTCTATTAATCCAGCTGTAAGATGCCACTACGTTTAGTAGCTAAGCCAGGAGGAGAAAGGATGGCAGGGGCCCTGTCCATGGGTTCTTGGGGAGTATATTTACTATTTACCTAGAGGAGAGATGAGGACAGTCTTGCTTTTTTTTCTGAGTTAATAATTCCTATGTACTAAAGTTGTTTCAATTATTCTGTAACTTGATAGCAGTTAGTTTGTAATTCAAATTTTAGACTGCTGTTGATTTTGACATAACACTGCAGTCCAGTTCAACATGCTTTATTTAACAAGGTGGAGAAAGAAGTTGAGCAAGTGACATTATGCCTAATTTTCATTTTTACATCAAGTGAGATACTGGCACCTTAAGTTCCTTCATCCTGTGAAAATGAGAGAATCTGTAATGTGCCCAGGCTGCCATTAAATACCAAGAATTATTCTTCATGGGCCCTGGGATAGCCATTTGGTAGTGTAGCTTGAGACATTTATTTATTTATTATTTTTTTGAGACAGGGTCTTGCTTTCTTGCCCAGACTGGAATGTTGCGGCACAATTGATCATAGCTGGTGGTGACCTTGAACTCCTGGGCTCAAGCAATCCTCTTGCCCCAGCCTGTTGAGTAGCTGTGAGGAATAGCCCTGCATGCTGCCATGCTCAGCTATTAAATTATGGTTTCTCTATTTTTTAGAGATGGATTTTGCTGTGTTGTTCAGGCTGATCTTGAACTCCTGGGCTCAAGTGATCCTCTTGCCTCAGTCTCCTAAAGTGCTGCGATTATAGGCGTGAGGCACTGCAGATGGCCCATTTGCTGCTTAATAATTTCCAGAACAGCATATTTACATTCATGTTTTCTTTTTTTTTGAAACAGTCTCACTCAGGCATCATGGGGTTGAGTACCATGGCATTATAATTCACAGCAACCTCAAACTCTTGGGCTCAACTAATTCTCTTGCCTCAGCCTCCCAAGTAG
>NW_003852397.1:25513361-25532388 GCF_000181295.1 Otolemur garnettii
CATTGTTGTTTGGCGGGCCCAGGCTGGATTCGAACCTGCCACCTTAGGTGTATGTGGCTGGTGCCTTAGCTGCTTGAGCCACAGGCGCCGAGCCATATCCATGTATTTTTAACTGATTTTCCAATGTTTAATGATGGAGAGGAACTACTTAAAAGTCTTTATTGCAGATAAAAATAAAGGTCAGGATTTGTGTAAATAAGATCATATAAGTGATATTGTTAAAAATAAACATGAAAAAGACTGACAAAACCTTGTTGGCTTGTTTTCAAAAGTTATGTGAAAAAACGTAGTTTAAGAATTAAGAAAATGTAACTGTAAATGATACTGAGAATTACTGATCAACTCAATCTTCATCTGACCCTGGGATGAATACTATGTTTTAGAAAATTATTAAAGTTTCAGAGGCTTGTTTTTTTAACATAAAAATGCACTTAAAATATAGAATATGGTATAATGTTTATATAAATAGCTTTATAGTATATTTGAATATAAGTAGTACATTCCTTAACAGATGTTAATTTGTATTGAATCAGCTCAGTTGTTTCATTTAGGGTATGAGTTGAAAGAAAAAAACAAGGTAAATAGCTCTTTTTTCTTTTTGTGATATGTTAAAGGAGGAATAAATTCCAATGGATGTGAAAATGTGTCAGAGGAAGAGAAAATATTAGGGGAATTCGAAGCCAATACTGTGGATCCTCTGGTAGACCTGCCATTTGCTACTATAGATATTAAAGATGATTGTGAAAGTAAGTACTTTCTTGTAGAAATGTATGTAGAAACAATAGTAAATTTAGTTATATATATGTTTTCCTTAATAAATTACTTTACTCATCATGTTTTTGAGTTTTGGTTATTAATTAATAGTTGTCTATAGGTATTGGTATTGCCTTGTCAAAACTATCACAGATAATATTAAGACATATCTCACAAATTTGGAGCCAAATGATTTTATAATTTATAAGCTACTTCTGAAAGCAGTGGGCCGGATCATTCCTTTATAACCTCTTTCATTTATTCTGGAGCTGCTGCTAATTTCAGCTGTACCTGTTTATCTAAAAAATGTTTGCTAGCTATTTGATAAGCACCAGGCACTTGGCATTGGTGTTGGGAGGGTCTGTCAGGGAACAAGATGGTCATTATCACTGCTCTCAACTAATAGTGTGAAAACAAGGAAACGTTTTATTCCTTTTTTTTTATTGTTTATTTTTTTAGAGACAGGGTCTCACCCTGTTGCTTAGGCTGGAGCGCAGTGGCAGGATCATAGCTCACTGTAGCCTTGAACTCCTGGGCTCAAATGCTCCTCTTACCTCAGCCTTCTGAGTACCTAGGTCTACAGGCAAGTGGTATACCAGGCTCAGCAGATTAAAAACAATTGTTTTTACAGAAATGGGCTCTTGATATTTACCCAGACTGGTCTTGAACTCTTAGCCTCAAGTGATCCTCCTCCGAAAGCCCTGGGATTATATACATTAAATATACATTTATTGAATTGATGCAGTCCTTGAGAGTTTTGTTTACAAACTTCAGGGAACTAATGCTTTCTTGATTGAAATACTGCTGGAATTATATAGCTATCTAAACCTGCATTTCATATCATTATAAAAATAATACTATGTTTGATATTTGGGGCTACCTTCACTAAAAATATTACAGATTTGCCTGTTATCCAGGTTGCTTATGGGTCAGAAAATAAGGAAAAGCATCAGTGTATTCAACAAATATTGACTACATGCTCTATGCCATTCACTGCCGTCCTCATAAAGCCTGCCTATGATTTGACAATTTTTTCATGATTGTGTGTGGTTCTGAGATAAGAGGCTTAAAAATAAACCATCAATTTCAGTTTCTTCAGTTTGAGAGGAGAAAAATGACACTTAGAGAAATTAACTAAATTCATGCAGTTGAAAAATCTAGCTATAGAATCTGATTTCTGATTTGTTTCAGATTTCATTTCCTTGATGAACATTTATAGTCAGGCGTTGGGCTGGAAATACTGTAACACATGACAGTCTTTACCCTCAAGAAGCTCACAGCTTCACTGGGGTTCCAATATGAACAACTATGATCTCATGGGATGAGTATCATAAGGATGCTCTGGAAATACATGGGGTGGGGATGTGCGTAGGGAGGGTCTAACCTGGGTATGGGAGTAGAGGGTATCCAGGAAGGCTTCCTAGAAGTTTGGCAAAAATAGAGGCTTGGGATATCATTGTGAGCTGTATCCTGACTCTTGAACTTACTGGATCATCAGAACTTCCTACAGTGTAACAGTACAGATTCCTTTCTTCTATTTTTGTATCAGACCAGTGAATCTTTTTTGTTTTTTAAACATCACAGGTGATTCTGAAGTTCAGCTCAGTAACACATTACTCTCCATCATACTTTCTTCTGGGTGCAGTGAACCTGGTTTATATTTTAGGGAGATAATAGGAGAGAGAGATACTTACATTATATTACATTTCTGGTATTTTATTAATCGGTCTTTCCCATTCCAAAATCCAAGGGGAAAAGGAAAGAGTTGAATGCTCACACACAGTGTATGTCTCCCATTTTTCCTTTATGGCTGGCCTGTCTGCAGAGAATAGCACAGCTGTTAGGGAGGCTTTCATTTGAAGAATTTGTATACCTGTTAAGTAGAAGATACCTTTTGAGATAGAAAGGCAGGAACAGGAAAGATTTAATGTTTTCTTCTTAATTCCCTACTTGTTGAACAAATAAAATAAATACAGTAGAACCTCTGTAAGTTGACCACCCACAGGACTGTCAACATGAGGAACTAGGCCTACTCTACTGATGTACATATGGTGCATATCTAGTCTATGAAAATTAGGTCAATTTAATAAGGTGGTCAACTATGGAGGTTCTACTGTGTATCTGAAAAATTCTATCACTTCCTTCTGATTTTATTACTTTCTCTAATTTGGATATAAAATGAGGAATTCTCATAATTATCATGCCCCATGTGCCCTTGGTAGGCCTCCCCCACCCATGCTTACTCCCTCTGAGCCCTTTTCCAGTTTCACTTTGGAGCACTCACAGTTAGAGTGGAACAAGAGATGACAGCGTTCCCTATTCTGCCTACAGGACTTCTGACTCACATCTCACATAATCTAATAGGAACAAACAGCTTCTGCTAGAGATGGACAGCAGGATATACCCAGTATCCTAGAGAACAAGCAGTATTTCCATAGCCACTGTATTCTTGTATCTCTACCGGTGAGAAAACCAGTGGCTACTGGGGCCAGAAGAGGGAAGGGGATGGATGTGTTGGTGGCCTGGGTTCCCCTCCTGCTGTGAAAGGGACAGCTGCTGCTTGAGCAGATAGGCATTGTGAAGGGTGGCCAGTTCTTCATTTGAATATCTTTTGTTGCAAGATATGGTATAATTCTTACCAAAGAAATAATGTTATCCATGTATATTAGGGGCTTAGGCCAGCCCACAAAAATCTATTTTTAACTATTATTATTATACTGCTTTTTGATAGTTCAGGCTTTATAAGTTAAAATTGTAGGTGAATCTAGATTTCCAAACCACTATGTATATATAATATTATTATTATTTTTTTTTTTGGCTGGGGCTGGGTTTGAACCCGCCTCCTCCAGTATATGGGGCTGGAGCCCTTCTCCTTTGAGCCACAGACGCCACCCTATAATATTACTTTTGGAAGAAGATGAATTTCAAATTCCAGGCTTCAGCAATGCAATACAGTGGAAGGAACAGCAGTCTTGTGTTTTAAATTTTGTTTACTCCATTTTCTACTTATGGGACTGAAGACATTCGAAATGTAGATGGTCATTCCTTATTGCTTACTTCATAGTGTTGCTGTACAGATAAGAGATAATGTATATAAGAAAACAGTTAAAAACATAAAGTACAAATGTTATTTATAAAACCTGTGAAACACCTTAGTTATTTCGGAACAATTTATCCTCTCAATTTTTATAATAGCTATTTACTCAGGTACTAAGACACAGTAGCAAAATTCTTTGCAATCTAGAAACTACTAACTAGTTTTTGTGGAGATTTTTATGTCAATAGAGATGTACAAAACCCAGGAGTTTTCTTGCTAACCTTTCAACTGTAAGATAGGTATAATCCTAGTATTTGTGTGTCAAACACAGGATAATTCGTTTGTGGCTTGAATGAACTTGACTTGGCTTTCTCTTATGTTTTAGTTGCACAGAAATTTAATCAGTCTACTTACTTGCTCCATAGTAGACAGTAACCTTAAAATTCTCAGGTTGCTGGTCGATGCCTGTGGTTCCTTCAGTTTTCTTTTGCATGTGGAAATTGTGAGTTAACTGCCAAGAAACTCTTGTTGATAGAAACCCTGCAGAGCCATGAGGGAAGCAGTGCTGACAAGAACATGGGAAGAGGAGTTCTTGCCAGAAAGAAAACTCCTGAGTTGGTTAGTTTAGTGTCTCTCAGTTATGGACTGTTTTACCTTCAGTGTGGATGGAGTACCAGGTAGCACGTGATCTAGTGGGTGAAGTGGATCTTTACATTCTTTGGTTAGTTGTGTTTTTAAGAAGGGACTTTGACCTAGCATTATATATTAGAATATTAATGCATTAAAATACCATTATTCAATATTAGAATATACCATATATTAGAAAAAATTCAAATGTACGTATAAGAGGAAAACTTTTAGAAATGATGAAGAAACAGTACAACCTATGCCACATCTTTGGCTGCATAGGAGAAAATACAGTGATAGTGATTGGTTGACCTTGACCTACGTGGGGGTCTCCTCTTTACAAGGGAGGTGTTGTGGGTCAACTGGTTAGACACCTGGTAGCTCACTCATGAAATGTTTGGGGTTGCTGTTTTTCTGCATCAGAAAGTTGAATGGGGCTTGGCACCTGTAGCTCAGTGGTTAGAATGCTGGCCATGTACACTGAGGCTGGCGGGTTCGAACCTGGCCTGGGCCTGCTAAAACAACAATGAGAACTACAATAAAAAAAAAATAGCCAGGCATTGTGGCAGGTGCCTGTAGTCCCAACTACTTGGGAGGCTGAGGCAAGAGAATCGCATAAGCCCAAGAGTTTGAGGTTGCTGTGAGCTGTGATGCCATAGCACTGTACTAAGGGTGACATAGTGAGACTCAGTCTCAAAAAAAAAAAAGTTAACTGGGTGTCTGCAATAGATAGTCATTTTACTGCTGCTGGGAGTAGCTTGGTATGCTTCCCACATTGTGAATTTGTGGAGAGTTTTAGTTTAATTGGTTCTAGTCTCTTAAAAGAAACACAATTCTTAACTACCAAGCCTCATTTAAAGCAAGATTCATAAGAAAATATTTGAGAGTTTTTTTTTCCTTTGGTTGTATGTTTTCTTAAGTGTGGAATTCAGTTTTTCTTATATTGAAATGATTGTAATCCTTATTTTACAGCATACAGAATTCTAATACTTTCATTATTGGAGATTTTAGAGATACTGGGAGTTATTTTCTTCCTTATTTATTAACTAATACTATTTTTATATTTTTAAAAAAACTTAGACTTTTAAATATTTTAAAATATAAATCAAAAGTTATTTTTACTTAATATATATATATATTTTTTTGCAGTTTTTGGCCAGGGCCGGGTTTGAACCCACCACCTCCGGTATATGGGGTTGGCCCCCTACTCCTTTGAGTCACAGACACTACCCTACTTAAAAAACATTTTTCATTGAAAAATGCTATATCAAATAAAGATTAAATCTTAATCCCAGGTCTAGCGATTATCCTGAATCAATTAAAAAAAGATAAATTATGGCTCGGCGCCCATAGCATAGTGGTTACGGTGCCAGCCACATACACTGAAGTGGGCTGGTTTAAACTAGCCCAGGCCAGCTAAAACAACATGACAACTGCAACAAAAAATAGCCGGGCCTTTTGGCAGGTGCCTGTAGTCCCAGCTACCTGGGAGGCTGAGGCTAGAGAATTGCTTAAGCCCAAGAGTTGGAGGTTGCTATGAGCTGTGACTCCATGACACTCCACCCAGGACAACATAGTGGGACTCTGTCTCAAAAAAAAAAGATAAATTATGTTCTGTGTCATCTCCATAATTAATTAGGGAGGTATGTACTATATATTCCAAACCTTACTATGAAAGCGTATAAGGAAAATATTTGTCCCAAATAATATAAAAAGTTAATATCTTTTTTTCTTTTTTGTTAAAAATAAAATCATGAATAAAAAGTAGGACAAACTCAGTAGATATATGAATTCACATCTAATAAGTGTGTTATATACCAGGTACCATTATTGATTCTGAGCAAAGGATGTAGAAAATAAAATTCAACTAGTAAACAGATATTTGAAAAGCTATTCAACCATATAGGTATTAATGAGTACAAATTGAAATGTGATTCTAATTTTTTAGGAAATGTTTTTTAAATGACAATACTCAGTGCTTTTATTGCTTCTGACAATATCGTTTATTCCGATAATACGGTTTATTATAGTATTTTTAGGATATAGTTTGTTGGAGCACCAGCTGTGCTCATACATGGGATAGGTCCGCTGACGAGACTCCAATATGAGGACATAGTCTTATTTGTGGAAAAAAAGTTTTATTCACAAATATGTGTATCTTTTAAATAGTAAAAATATTGGGAAAGAATGCCAACGTCCAAGATTGGGAATGGTCGAATATGCTATATTAGTGCCTCTAGGCTACATATCGTACATTTATTTAGTATTGCAAATAATATTTCTAAAAATGATGTTATAGTATAGGGCACATCTGTGTTTATGTGTGTCTGTGTGTGTACATGTAATGCAAAGTGAAAAGAATAGGGCAAAAATTGTATGTGCTGTTTATTTATAATGTTTAAATATTTTATATCATCAAAATTCATAGTGATTGTGTTAAGGAAGTAGGCTTATGAGCATTTTTTGGTTCTTTTCTCTAATCCTCATTTTATGAATGTTCTTTATTTTTGATAAAAATACAATTAGAAATTTCATTTTATTTTCTTTATTTTTCTTAAGAGATGGGGTCTCTGTTGCCTAGGCTTGAGTGCAGTGGAGCAGTCAT
This sequence comes from Otolemur garnettii, assembly GCF_000181295.1. Lineage (NCBI taxonomy): Eukaryota > Metazoa > Chordata > Mammalia > Primates > Galagidae > Otolemur > Otolemur garnettii. The sequence continues at coordinate 25,520,384 of NW_003852397.1, forward strand.
AGCTAACTATAACCTGAAACTCACCGTCTCATGTGATCCTCCTGCCTGGGCCTCCCAAAGTACTAAGATTATAGGCATGAGCTACTGTGCCTGGCCCTAAAAACTTTAAATGTGGTTAAAAACTTGCCTTTAGAGAGTTTGGCTTCCTCGATTCAATAACTGGAGATGTGGATAAACTCAGCCCTTTTCGATCTTGTCCACTTTGGGACTCTACACTGTTACACTGTGGTGGCTAATAATGACTGCTGTGGAGTCAGAGGTCAAACTTCAGAACTTGCTCCCTCACTTTCACGTTGTGTACTTTTTCCAGGCTCAATTCATTATCGATGACGCTGGCCTAATATAGCTATCAGGATTGTTGGGAAGCTTCAATTCCTTAATGCATGTTAAGTCCTCAAAACAGTGTGTGGCAAATAACTAGCCTCAGTACATTTTCATTCACTTAATTTCACCAACAATTTTCCTCAATGTATTTGTTACATTAAATATTTATAGAAATTTTCCCTTTAAGAGCAATGTTTCATAATAATGATATTGAGCTTCTAGCACATTGTTAAATGCTTGATATTTTCTGAATTCTTTGAGAAACTTAAAGAGGGAAATGAAATTATTTTTTTAGAAAGTTTTAGTAATTTGCCAAAGACAATTGAGGTAGCAAGGGGGAATATTCTAAGTGATATAACTGAGAAGGAGTTTTAAAAATACTTACCTTAACGTTTATTTTAACTGCTTAAATAACAACACAAAAAACTGAAACAAAATCATTCTTAGCCTTTTAGCTTAGAGCAAGTGTGAAAACAGTCAACCCTTAAAAAATGGGTGGTGTACTCAATTAAATTATTATTTTTTCATAATTCATTCCTTTGTAGTTTTTGCGGGAATGAACTGAACTTGAGGAAAAATTAGGTAATTTACATAAAATGACATGTGGTGCTTTATCCATCCATAAAACGCATGGATCAGAGAGTTACAGCCTTTGTCAACAAGATCAGATTCATTAGAGCGCATTAAAATGGATGCTGAAATCATTATGAAAACTAACACGTAGAATAAATTAAATTTGTAAGATTGGTTTACAAGCTGTACTTCTACTGATGATTTCTTTGCTAACTAGTAAAGTTATTCTAGATAGTCTAATGAAAGATCCAGGGCACACTGTCAGAATTTTCTACATTTTATTTGTGTGGTCACTGAACTTTAAAATTTTTATCAGTAAAACTGAATGATTATCTAAATAGTTTGCTCTTTATATTTTCAAATGATAGTAAATAAAAAGCATAATAGCAAATTGTACTTTAGAACCTACATTATGATTTCAATGTTGGAAATAAAATGAAGTTCAGTAAGGAAAAGCAGAGGGATTTTATCCTTTACCAATAAAAGATGATATGCAAACAGGAGAGAAGAGATAATGGGCTTGATGTGTAACAAATTGGTGGAAAATGAGCAGGACTCACTGAATTAAAAAAATAAAAAGGTTCACATAAAGGTTAGTAATACTGCACTATAGCAACAAATACTTCTAAACTCCTTTCCCTTTTTTTCCTTCCTCTCATCAGACAATTTTAAGCTTTGGACTGTCTGTGATGCTTAACAGAAGACAATGTTAGTTTGTCCAATTCAAAGGAGAGTTAAATAGTTACTGATAAGATTACAGAAACCTAAAGAAATGTAAATAAAACTTGTACTGTAGTATGTTTAGATAAAACCCACGTTGGGTTTCACACTATGTCCTTTTCATGATACCAGAATTGTTAGAGTCATTTTTGCTTTCTAACCATTACCTTGAGAGATTTTGTTTTTTCTTTTTCTGGATCTTAGCAAAATGGACTTATGGGATATTTGAAATGGCAAAAATAAGTTGCTACAGATAGGAAGACAATTTATTGCTAAACAGATAAGGTATAGTAAGAACTTAAAAGGCTGTGTCAGCGGTCTTTTAAACACCATGGTAACTCTTCCTAGCAATCTTGGAGACTGAGGCGAGTGGATTGCTTGAGCTCAGGAGTTTGAGACTAGCCTGAGCAAGAGTGAGACACCATCTCTAAAAATACCTGGGGCGGCTCCTGTGGCTCAAAGGAGTAGGGCGCCAGCCCCATATGCTGGAGGTGGTGGGTTCAAACCCAGCCACAGCCAAAAACTGCAAAAAAAAAAAAAAAATCCAGGTGTTATGGCAGATGCCTGTAATCCCACCTACTTGGAGGCTGAGGCAAGAGGATTACTTGAGCCCAAGAGTTTGAGGTTGGTTTGAGCCATGATGCTGTGGCACTCTACAGAGCACCACAAAGTGAGACTCTGTCTCAACCACCACCCCATGTTAATTCTGTATTGGAGTGTGAGAAAGATAAACCAAAAATGATTATGTATCTTATGTTTACATTGCTCCTCAATACACATGTGCCTGCAAAGCACTGAAATAAATGTTTCACAAAGTAATTCTTATATCTACATGACATTCCATTCTATTCCATTCCATTCCAGTTAGAGTGCTGTAGTGTCACAGCACACCACAACCACCAACTCTTGGGCTTAAGCAATTCTCTTGCCTCAGTCTCCCAAGAGCTGGGACTACAGGCACCTGCCACAACACCCGGCTATTTTTTTGTCACAGTTGCCATTGTTTAGCTGGCTCTGGCTGGGTTCTAACCCGCCAGCCTCCGTGTATTTGGCTGATGCCATAACCACTGCGCTACAGGTGCCAAGCCTGAAAAGTACTCTTTATTGTCTTCTGAGCTGATTTCATAACCTATTACAGGTTAATGCTTGCAAGTTTGGTAAAAAAAAACAACCAGACTATAGGTTCAGGATTCTCTTGAAACCATTCTTTAGGCTCGGTGCCTGTGGCTCAAGTGGCTAAGGCGCCAGCCACATACACCTGAGCTGGTGGTTTTGAATCCAGCCCGAGCCTGCCAAACAACAATGACGGCTGCAACCAAAAAATAGCCGGGCGTTGTGGTGGGCGCCTGTAGTCCCAGCTACTTGGGAGGCTGAGGCAGGAGGCTCGCTTGAGCCCAGGAGTAGTTAGAGGTTGCTGTGAGCTGTGATGCCATGGCACTCTACCCAGGGGGACAGCTTGAGGGTCTCTGTCTCCAAAAAAAAAAAACAAAACCATTCTTTATTTAATTTCACCATGAAATCTCCTAATTGGTACTAATATTAACAGTTATCATAGATTACAGAAAACTAGAACTGAAGAGATCTCTAGAGAGAGATTATCTAGCTGTTTTGGGTCCAATTAGTATTTGGGCAGGAGTTTATCTAGCTTGTCCTCCCCTGTCCCTGTTTTCCTTTCTTTTGTTTTGTAAATGCTGCATTATAGAAACTGTCAGGTGTATTTACAGGTAGAGAGAAGAGGGCAATTAGCCTCTTGTATTAATAAACTTTTCCTCATTGGATTATTTTGAAGTAAATCCCCGACATATCAGTGTACCTGTAGTATCTGTAGAAGATAAAGGATCTTTTTTAAAAAGCGTATTCAAAACATCCTTACTGTGCCAAAAAATGATGGTAATTCCTGATATCATCAAATGTCAAGTAAATCTCTCTCATTATGTCATAGTTTTAGAAAATCTAGATTGTTCAAATACAAGGCCAAAGTCTCTGCACTGTATTTATTTTATTTATTTATTTTACTTTACTTTTATTTTATTTTGTTCTATTTTTTTTTTTTTTTTTTTTTTTTTTTTTTTTGAGACAGAGGCTCAAGCTGTCCCCCTGGGTAGAGGGCCGTGGCATCACAGCTCACAGCAACCTCCAACTCCTGGGCCCAAGCGAGTCTCCTGCCTCCGCCTCCCAAGTAGCTGGGACCACAGGCGCCCGCCACAACGCCCGGCCATTCTTTGGCTGCAGCCGTCATTGTTGTCTGGCGGGTCCAGGCTGGGGACTCGAACCCGCCACCTCAGGTGTACGTGGCTGGCGCCCTAGCTGGTTGAGCCACAGGCGCCGAGCCATTTTGTTCTATTTTTTGAGACAAAGTCTCACTTTGTCCACCCTGGGTAGAGTGCCATAGTGATATAGCTCACAGCAACCTCAAACTCTTGGGCTCAAGCGATTCTCTTACCTCAGCCTCTCAAGTAGCTGGGACTACAGGTGTCTGCCACAATGTACAGCTATTTTTAGAGATGACGTCTCCCTCTGTGGGAGGTCCTGCCTCTATTAAATACAGGCAGGTGTGCACTGTATTTAATAGATACATCACTTCAATCTCTTTTCCTTTATAGGTCCCCTTTGTGTGTGTGTGTGTATTGTTGAAGAAATCAAGATCATGTAGATATTTTGATATTCTGGTCATATAACATATTTCTCTTTTATACGTAGTATTTCCAGTAAACTGGTGGTTAGATCAAGAGGCTTTCTTAAGTTTCTGAATATTGGTAAAAATGCTCCAAAGACAGTTTTGAATTTCCTATAGTGTGACATTAGTAGGCATTAATGTTTGTCTTGTCTTTTTATAATGTTAATACCATCAGTGGCTTCAGGTCATATGGCCCTAAATGTATCTTTTTTTTTTTTTTTTTTTTTTTCTGTGACAGAGTCTCAGGGTATCCCTGGGTAGAGTGCTGTGGCATCAAAGTTCACAGCAACCTCAAGCTCTTAGGCTTGAGCAATCCTCAGCCTCCCAAGTTGCTGGGACTATAGGTACCCACCACAATTCTGACTAGTTTTTCTGGTTTTGATAGAGAGAGGATCTCCCTGTTGCTCAGGCTGGTCTCGAACTCCTAAGGTCAAGCAGTCCACCTGCCTTGGCTTCCCAGTGTTAGGATTATAGGTGTGAGCCACCACACTCAGCACCTAAATGTATCCCTTATAAAATCCACCATCAGTCACCATCTAATGGACCATCCATCGATGATCCTTGAGTTGATTCTTTGTTTTTGTTAAGCATTCCCATATTGTGTATCACTGATTCCTTTGCAATTATTAGCTGGAAATTTCTATAAAGACCTTTACCTTAACTATTTGAACTTCCTTTATGACTATTTGGTTGTCAGGAAAAGTGGAATAAATGCTTCTTTTTTTTTTTCTCCTTTATCAGCAGATTTTTAGGATAATGTTTCTCTAGACTTATCCAAATGTGACTTAGGAGTTTTTGGTCTTAATTTTTCTTTTTAGTATCATTATGAACCACTGGATTTAAACATTTGATGTGCTTCACACCAGTGAAGTTATTATTTTTTTCCCCTTTAAAAAACATTTTCAAATTTTATGGGGATACATACATTTTGGTTACATATTTCATTTTTGTGTGGATAAAGTCAGAATCAATCCCAGTTATGCAGGAGGCTATAGTGGGAGGATCTCATAAGCATAGGAGTTTAAGGCCTGCTTGGGCATTTAAAATTGTTTTTTTAGATTGTTATGGGTGAAGTTATTATTCTATTTGATGCTCAAATTGTCCCTTCTTTGGCCAGTGGGAGAACTTTCAGATTTTAAGGAGCTTCTGATGTGATCCCAGGAGTCTTTGGATTTCCAGTGCTCTTGAACATTATATTTCCAGACCTAGAGACTTTTTCTCCCAGTATTAGTCAGACTTTCAAGTTATCAGATAAACAATTAAATGACTTGATTAAAAATGCTTGTTGGAAAACTGGTCTTTAGGCCAGCGCCCTTTTCCCCATCTACTGCTGCCTCTACCAGTTGAACACAGTGCTGGTTACCTTCCCTGGCTGTAGCCCCTACCTTCTTCTTTCTGGGCTATTTTTTCCACAGCGTGGGTTGATAACTGCCTGATTCTCACTATCCCAGCTTCCTGTGTTGGTTGGGGTAGGCTCTGTGCCCTCACTTGGACCCTTAGATGTAAGGGGACAGATGCTGGAAACTTATTTAGAATTGATTTGTCACATTACCCTGAAAAATGGGTGTCTTGCTTTTGAAATTTATTTTTCAATATTAAATTTTTTTTTTTGAGACAAGAGTCTCACTTTCTTGCCCTAGTGGAGTGCTATGGCATCATAGCTCACAGTAACCTCAAACTCTTAGGCTTAAGCAATTCTCTTGCCTTAGCCTCCCAAGTAGCTGGGGCTACAGGTGCCCACCACAGTGCCTGGCTATTTTTAGAGATGGGGTCTCATTCTAGCTCAGGCTGGTCTTGAACTCCTGAGCTCAGGCAGTCTACCCACCTTGACCTCCCTGAGTGCTAGGATTACACACGTAAGCCATTTCAGCTGGCCTCAATATTTAGTTTTTAAAAACTGTTCATGTTTCACACTTATGGAAGACACAAATGGTCTGGATGATGAAAAATAATGGATAGTTTTATTAATCTTTTGTTTATAGTTGCTTAAATGATCTTTAGCAGATTTAGATGTATCTCCCTAATTATGTTTAGTTTGGAGTAATATCTAATAATAGCTAATAATAGTGCTTGCTTTATACCAGGAAGTAGTCTAAAAGCTTTCACATATTAACTCAGTCCTCAAAAAGACCCTATGAGGTAGCTATTATTATTCTAAAATTATAGCAGGGAAACTGAGGTAAGGAAAATTTATAGGACTTGTCTAAGATCACACACCAAGCAACTGGGAAAGTCAGGATTCCAACTCAGGCGCTCTGGTTCCAGACTGAGAATTAGTATTAAAATTAGTTTCTGTTTCCAAAGTACCAATTATACTAACAGTAGGTGGAGGTGGGCTAGAAGTGTATTTAGAAGAGGATTTAAAATATATGTGTTGTTTAGTTTGTGGCTTCTGTTTAAAGTTAGTACATTTAGTTCATGTTTCTATAGTCAAATCTAGGACCTTTTCTTAGGTATCTAAAATTGGAGGCAGCCCTACAACATACTGGTTTGATTTTTCTTTATTAAAAAATTGCATAAACTAAGCCTGGTGGCTCATGTCTGTAGTCCCAGCAATTTGGGAGGCTGAGGTGGGAGGATTGTTTTTGGCCAGGAGTTCAAGACTGTATGGGCAACATAGACCTCATTTCTAAATTAGTAGTCCCAGCTACTAGGGAGGATGAGGCAGAAGGATTGCTTGAGACCATGAGTTCAAGGCTCCCATGAGCTATGATTATGCCACTTCACTATAGCCTCCTGCAGAGGGAGACCCCCGTCTCTTAAAACAAAAAACCTCAAAACTTGCATAAGCAATAAAACCCAGTGGCCTTATATGTGAGGAAATTCAGATAATTCTCCTAACAGGTAAGAATGCTGCAAACTCTTCCTTAGCGATGGAATTTATAAGTTAGGACAAGCTTACATGTGTAAAAGAAGCTAATGGTAACTTATATTTTAAATACATTTTTTCTGTTTTTGAAGAGATATCATAAACACAGGTAATCACAGAGGCATAGACACATAGATAATTTTGCCCTAATTCATACTTAATTCCTCACGGAGCAGTCAGATTTATTGCCCAGGCCACCTTGCTCTTAGTTTATCCCTCTCTTCTAGATCTCACAAGTATGTAAAAGGTGAAAGATGTATACAGGCTGAAGAGAAACCAGCATGTGCTCTCCTAAGTGTATGTTAGTTCTGGGTAGAAAGCATGTCTATCCCCACATACTCTTAGTCTTTAAATTTTAAACATGCTCTACTATTTTTCTTAGAAATTAGCATTAAAATACTATTGAAGGTATTTCATTTAAAACTGTTTACTGACACTGGGTGTGGTGGCTCATGCTGCTAATCCTAGCATTCTGGGAGTACAAGGCAGGTGGATTGCCTAAGCTCAGCCTGAGCTTGAGTGAGACCCCATCTCTAAAAATAGTGGGCCTTATGGCGGGCGCCTGTAATCCCAGCTACTCAGGAGGCTGAGGCAAGAGGATCATGTGAGCCTAAGAGTTAGAGGTTGCTGTGAGCTATGATGCCATGGCATTCTATCATGGGCAACAAAGTGAGACTCTGCCTCAAAAAAAAAAAAAAAGAATTGCTTACTGTTTGTATTTCAAAGAGAACAGTGGCTGGCACAGTGGCTCACGCCTATAATCCTAGCACTCTGGGAGGCTAAGGTAGGAGGCTCACTTGAGCCCAGGAGTTTGAGGTTGCAGTGAACTATGATGATGCCATTGTCTCCAGTTGGGCAACAGAATTGAGATCCTGTCTCAAAGAAACAAAACAAAAATAAGAATCAAAATTCAATAGACAAAATTATTCTGCCCAATTGTTATGAAAGTTTCTAAAGCATTTTCTTGATTTTTTTCAACAAATAGTTTGTAGGGTGACAGAGAACACAAACTAAACTTTGAGTGGCAGTGCTATATCCGGTTGTATCCTAGAAGTCACAAATAAATATACATATGCAGGACAGATGGGAAAATGATCTTTCCCAAAGTTGTAAAAATTGTGGCATGGAGGAGAAAAGAGTAATTAGCTATATATTTTAGATCAGGGGTTATCACACTTTGGCCTGTGGGCTAAATCTGGCCATCCACATGATTTGTAAATAAAGTTTTATTGGAACACAGGTATACTCACTCATTTATTTTTTGTCTATAGCAGAGTTGAGTACTCGCAATAGAGATCATGTGACCTGCAAAGCATGTAAGATTTACTATGAAGTCCTTTACAGAAGTGTTTGCCAATTTCTCCTTTCGATTTGAAAGTGATAATTATGAATGATTACTACTTATCTATTGCTAGTTTCTTTTTTTCTGTTACCTTTCTTTAAATGTATTAGACATATTGTTGTTTGACTTTTTCCCTCTAGTCACTGAGGTGTCTCAAATACATTTGAAGAGAAGTGAAGAAAATGAAGAAATCAAGAGTGATCCAATAAAGAAAAAAAGGCAAAAAGATTATCAACCCAACTATTTTCTTTCCATTCCGATCACCAACAAAGAGGTGCTTTTTTTAAAAACTATTTTTACTATATATAAAACTAGGAAGTTTTATTCTAAATTATACATAAAGTACACTAAATGCTTGTAGAGCGTAAGTCCGCTTGCTGTCAACTTCTAAGAGTCTTTGGTAGCATCTTAGCAGGACCATACAGGGAGGATGTCTATTTAAATAATACTTTTGAGAAGTGTTACTTAAGCAGTCATAGCTAAACAACAGTGTTGTGAAAGGTGCTTGAAGAAGTGTTGCCAGATGGCACATCAGGGTCCTTTGCAAGTGTTTGTTCACTATATTGGAGCTGCCCTTTGGAAGCAGAGAGCAGCAACCAGCTGAGAAAAGAAGATTCTGAAATCTCCGTTGGGAAAGCAGACTGGGGTTTCTTGCTGCTTTGTCTTGTTTATGGTAGTGATTATTGCAACATAGTTTTTTGAAAAAAATTACTCATTGTACTGGCTTAGTATTGTACCCTAAGCTTGGTAGAAATCTATTCAAAATCTGAAAAAATTAATGTGGTATAAAGAATAGGAAATGGGACCAGCCAATTAGCCCATACCAAGGAACCCTTGAGAGCGAAAATGACTGCATCTAATTACCACCGCTAAAGCAGTGTGGTAGGAATTAAAACGCCTCAGGACAGAACACCTCACTTGGAAGACGGTTTTTACATCTTGGCCCATTTAGGAACCAGATCTGGATTTCTTTTTGATTGTGGGTTATCATCTCTTTGACAGGGCGCATTTTCAGGTTGCTTTTCTCCCCCTATTTAACTAGAATATCTCCAGGGAATGCTAATGAATTTTTAAAAATCAAATCAAACAACATTGAAATCAAAGAAATAAATATCAAAGGAAGGAAATTCTACTGGGAACCTTCTGGGAAAGTATCTAGTCTGGGAGGCACAGCTTATCTGAGAAGAAGAGAGACCCAGAAACAGCTAAGTGATGGACGTAGTCGCACGAGAGTTTAGATTTGTTGCAGTGAAGAATCGTGTTCTGATTGTACAGATAGACATGCTCCATTCCTTCATCTGGTTACCGATAAACTAGTACTTAAAAGCGTTTAGGTGGTACAAAGTTTAGTGTAATCAGCAATTTTATATTAAAATATTTGCAAGTTGTTTCTTTGAAATTTAAGATTATGTATACATCTGGGATTAGCAGAGCTCAGGGAGTGAGAGGTGGTGCTGCTTTAATTGCCATCCAGACAGAAGCCAGGGCCTAGGAGACTGAATGTCAAATGGTTGAAGTGACTTCCCGAAGGACACCTGATTTGTGTTTGGAAGAGAATCCAGGTTCTCTGTTTTGCTTTGTTTCTCAGAGATCGTTCCACCTCTGAGTCTCTCAATATAGACGTTCCATAAGCACTTGGAGGTATTGCTCTTACTTGGCCGTTCATTTTGCATTGCACCTCTGCTCTTTGCTCCTGGTGGGCTGAATGACAGCTCCACATGCGTCACCCTCATGCCTGCCTCCACTCCCCTCCTGGCCTTGTTCTGCTTCTCACCTCTTCCAGTGAAGACTGGAAGATTTGTGGAGCCATGCACTGGCAGGACAGAACAGATGGGGAAGGTGACAGAGAGGAAGGAGAAATTCTTCTGATCTACAGTTTAGGCCACAAGGGTGTTGGGGGGAAGAGGAGGAGAGAGTTCTGTCTGTCCCTCTTAGTTTTCCCCTTACTGGCTGCTGTAGCCTTTGTTTCTGCTTCTCCACCCCATGAGGCTGTGCAGATACACAGAGCGGAAGGAGTGTGGCCTTGCGGTCCAAAAAAGACCTTGCTGGAGCAGCAGCTGGGGCACAGACTGTGTCGTGGGCATAGGCCAGGCCACCCAATTTCTTTGCATTTCAGTTTTTTCAAGCATGAAATGGAGTAGGTATGTAATACCTACCTCAAGTGATTATTTTCTAAACCCAAATCTAGACGTGTTGCTGACGCACTTATGCACTTCTTTTTTTTTTTTTGAGACAGAGCCTCAAGCTGTCACCCTGGGTAGAGTGCCGTGGCATTACAGCTCACAGCAACCTCCAACTCCTGGGCTCAAGCCAGTCTCCTGCCTCTGCCTCCCAAGTAGCTGGGACCACAGGCGCCTGCCACAATGCCCGGCTATTTTTTGGTTGCAGCCATCATTGTTGTTTGGCGGGTCCGGGCTGGGGATTCGAACCCGCCACCTTGGGTGTACGTGGCTGGCGCCTTAGCCGGTTGAGCTATAGGCGCCGAGCCGCACTTATGCACTTCTGATTTTCCCACTGAAAGCAGAATAAAGACAAACTCTCCACCAGGCTCTGTCAGGTTTTGTCTGTTCTGCTTTATCCACTTCAGCCCCTGCGCTTTCTGCTTGAGTTCCGCTGGCCTGCCGTGGCCTTGCCAGGTTCCCTGTGTCCCAGGGAAACCTTCTTTAGCTCGGAGTTTTCTCTCCCCTCCTTTTGGTTTTGTTAATGCCCAAATCTCAGCCCAAACCACTCCACCCTTGACCACCTAGACTAGGTCATGGCACCTCTTTCCTTGCTGACCCCCCAACACCCGCCCCACTCCTGTGAGTGGCTTTTTTTAGCAACTTGACACTTCCTTCTCCATGAGGTTTCTGGTGCATTCCTAGCACCTATATGGACACTTGTCCAAAAGTAGGTACACACACGTGTGTGTACATGCACACACGTGCGTGTACATACACAGCTGTCATTTAAAGGGGGAAAATGCTTTTCTGTCCTAACAGGTTATAACCAGCATGCTTAAAAATAATAAATACAATGTTTCACATGCTGGTTTCATAATTTAGGTTCAGTACTAGTTATTTGTTTTCAAGGATGTAGGATGATTTCCCATTGTGGGAAATGCAGGTTAAACCATATAATTTGATGTTTCCCTGCTCAAAAGACTTATTTGTAGTTAACAGCTTAGCAAATTTACGTACAAATCTGGGGAGAAGACGTAGGATTGGGCAAGATTAGGAGATATATTTTATATTTTCTGCATGAGTACCTGTTTTGTTTGTTTCAAAGTATCTAATGTTCATTTTCCTTTTAAACTACTTGTGAGCTTTTGTGGGAAGGCTTGGGAAAAGAAGCACCATTTATAACATTGTTTCAATGGAAGACTGTATTCCAAGTTCCAATTAAGTGACCTGCAAACAAGCTTTTGGAAGCTAGCACATTGACAATGAGTTGCTCTACTTTTGGCCTCTACTTGTTGGCATCTAGTTTTAAAGAAAAAAAGTATTTGGAATTATACAGGT
>NW_003852397.1:25533244-25535541 GCF_000181295.1 Otolemur garnettii
CAGGCACCCGCCACAACGCCCGGCTATTTTTTGGTTGCAGCCATCATTGTTGTTTGGCAGGTCCGGGCTGGGGATTCGAACCCGCCACAGTAGGTGTACGTGGCTGGCACCCTAGCCGGTTGAGCTATAGGCGCCGAGCCTTCTTAAGGGGTCTTAAAAGGCATTTGTTGCCTTTAATTCTGTAGTTCATCTTTTTGTAATGTGAGAATTGCTGGTCTTGTGAAAATGCGAAAGTAGGTTAGTGCATTTAATTCCTTCCTGGAAAATGTAATAGTGAAAGCATTTGATACCATCACGTCCGTGTTAAGCCCCTGGTAGACACACAGCATTCTTGTATTTGAGGATGACATCTTACTTTTGTTCAAGTTATCGGCATATCATCAGTTTCTCCAATTTTAGCACATGTGCTGCCAAAGTGAGCACATATATCATCAGTTTTTCAAGTTCTTTTCATGGTTGTGGACAAGCAAGAAAAATGAGAATATTCAGCTTGAAAGATAAATTAGAGGGGAAGAAAGATAAATTAGAGAGCAAATTGATGTGATAATTCTAGCAAATGTGAATGAGGCAATAAATTTAGGAACAGTATGTATAACAGCTTGGAGAAATTCCAAAACCGGTATCAGAATATGAGGTAAAAGACACTCTCCTACCATGGATTGGAATGGTGGACTGGAATGGTGGACTGGAATGGTGGATTGGAATGGTGGATTGGAATGCAACTCTCTTCTCTCCAGCAGCAGCACACAAACGTTTTTTTTTAAGGAGCACAGTAACTCTGAGGCATTTTCTTTGAACTCACATGATGTGAGTCAATTAGAAAGCTTAGAAGATAAAACAACAGATTTTCTAATTGCATTATTTTTAAGCATGTGGAATATGGCTTAGTGGTGATGTTTAGCAGATGGGTGTCTGCTTTTATTCTTTCAACTCAAAGAAATGACTCATTGAATGAAATATTTAAGATTTCAATAAAGTTTTTATTTTTAGAAGTTTCTTTCACTGTCACATTTAGATTTGACTTTATAGTATTAGATTTTACTAAGATATGCTTTGTATAGTACCTCCAATGGCTGGGGATTATGGTGACAGATAAGCTTTAATGACTTTAGAAGAATTTTAAACAGTGGCTGTAAAAATTAGTTTCCTTTAGCCTTTGATGACATTGGTACTTTTAAAAAGTGACATATAAAGAAGACTCTGAAGTGTTTTTCTTTTTCTTTTAAAGAATGTAGTAAGGAATGGAAAGAATTAAAAATTTTAAGATGATATCAAGGAATATATAAATTAATTTGGAACATCAAAGCATACTTAGAAATATATTGCTTGATTATATCAACTTTGAATTTTTCGTATGTTTGAGGCTTTTTGAGACTAATTCTCCATTATAAATACTGTGCTAATTCAGAAAATAATATTCCTCAAAGTATTTTACTTTTTAATTTATAATTTTATAAACTTCTGGACAATTTAAAGATAGTAATGGTCTAAAGATAGCTTAACCATGTAAGCATTGCACTAAAATGGACAAATGGATGGAATTTTGAATATCGTCCTGAATTTATATATAATTAGTACTTGACCTTAGAATGAAGACTTAGATACTATGAAAACATGAACATTCAACTTACTAGGTACAAATAGCAACCCCCCTCCCTGCAAAATTATGACAACCAAAAACATCTCCAGGTATTGCTAGCTATCCCTGGGAGGCAAAATTGCCCTGGCAGGGAACTACTGATTTTAATAATATCAATACTATTACAGGTAGTATTGTAATCTTATATTAGGCAAAGGTATAGATTAGAGCTTACGTGGTACCTTCCTGGAGCTTTTCTAATGTGACCTTAAAGCAACCCTGTAAGGTTGGCCATGTAGATCTTATTATTACTGTTTTGCAATTTGAAGGAACCAGGGATGAGTGAGACTAGGTGATTTTGTTTTTTTTTTTTTTCAGGATATCAGAATATAGTTTTCACGGAAAAAATATGTATTCAGAACAATTCATATTTAGGTATAAGACATATCTAGAAAAAAAAAATAAACCTAATTCGCAAATCCATGAGTTATCCCAGTGAACATGCCAATGTAACAGTCATCTAGGAAATAAAACATTGCCAACACCCCAGAATCCCCATGTTTAAATTACCTCCGAATGTTATACCCCAGGCTCAGGCTTGAGCAAAAAGGTTGATGGTGGTCATGACATTTTCTAAGATGAAAAACTTTCAGAAGAGGGACGCTTCTTTGGGAGAGGAGGTATTTACTTCTATTTCTATTATGTCTTTTTTTTTTTT
>NW_003852397.1:25537774-25571457 GCF_000181295.1 Otolemur garnettii
GAGAATCATGTGGTCTTTGTTTTTTAATTTGTTTATGTGGTGAATTATATTTATAGATTTACGTATGTTGAACCATCCTTGAGATCCTGGGATAGTTGATTTTGTATGGTGTTGTACCTCTGGCAGACCTTGGGTTAAAAGCCAGGATTTCTGAGTCTAGCACCCTTAATTTACATCACAGTGTATTATACCCATGCATGTATAGCTAAGTTTTTATCCCAAGCCACCTTTTTATCATAAATTAAACCAGAATAATGATTGTACCAGCTAAGTTTTGAAGATGTAATCGTATTTTTTTGAGGCCTGACGTTTTGAGCACCTCTGATATAAATACTTGACCCTGGGCTTGGCCCCTCCCCTGTGTACCTGGATTCACCTCAGTTACTCCCTTATTCCTGTGAGCCAATCTCAGCTTTCCATTGCATCTGGAAAAAACTCTGAAATACCAATATCTACTTCATAGGATTGCTGAGAAGCTTCATTGAGCTAATGCGTGTAAAATGCTTACTGTGGTACTGAGAACCCAGTAAGTTCATAATAGGGCTTAGTTGCTACTGCTGTTGTTTATTTTTACTTTTATTATTTTTATTTCTTTGAGACAGTCTTCTCTGTTGCCCAGGATTGAGTGTGTGGCAACCCTCTTGCCTCAGCCTTCGGAGTAGCTGGGACTGCAGACACCCACCATAATGCCTGGCTAGTTTTTCTGTTTTTAGTAGAGATGGGGTCTTGCTCTTGCTCAGGCTGGTCTCCAACTCCTGAACTCAAGTGATCTACCCACGTCGGCCTCCCAAAGTGCTGGGATTACAGGCGAGAGCCACCGCACCCAGCCTCAAAGGAGACAGCCTTTGTTAATGGGAAGTCAGATCATAGGACAGGATCTTGTGATTCGCCCAATCACATTCCACAGATAATGGGAACATTGTTCACGATAAAACAGCCACTCTAGTATCAGGGCAGTCTGCTGTGCTCATGATTCACTTTTTTCCTGTCTGTGCTTTTTTATGGGTATCACTTCTGCTGTGGGGTGGGGGTTGGGGGGGAGCTTCTTCTTTCCTCACTCACTCTGCTGCCGTGGGGCTTGTCCCGTGGGCTTCTGTGTGCTCTCTTTTCTGTCTCTTTGTCTGGGTTTGCTATTTCAAGTTCAAACCACTTTCTAGTCCACTCACATTAAGAAGTTGATTAGAATTGGATCTAACTGAAAGGGGAGGAGGGAGGATACATCATTCCCCTTCCTGGTTTCAGAGGGGCTGGTATTGAAGGGAAGGCAGGTGGGTGACCAGGTCATTGGGAGTTTCACCTGAATATAGGCTGTGACCAATTTTCCTAAAATACACAGTTTTTTCTTTTCCTTTCCTTTTTTTTTTTTTTTTTTTAGACAGAGTCTCAAGCTGTCACTCTGGGTAGAGTGCCATGGCGTCATACCTTACAGCAACCTCCAACTCTGGGACTCAAGCAGTCCTCTTGCCTTACTTTTTCTATTTTTAGTAGAGACAGCATTTCGCTTTTGTTCAGGCTGGTCTCAAACTCCTGAGGTCAAGCAATCCACCTGCCTGGGCCTCCCAGAGTGCTAGGATTACAGGCTTGAGCCACCGGCCCCAGCCACCTAAAGTACACATTTGAGCTTCTTTGCAACTCTCTTATTGGTAATGTCCCTCTGCACATTTCTGGAAAAATGACTATAATCATTCCTATTGAAATTATTGTCCTAAAAAAAATCTTAAAGGCCATGAGGAATGGGTTCTCAAACACATTCGCTTGGTGACAAGTAAATATTGCTTCTAACAGAAATGGAATGTTGTTTGCTGGTTTTGACCTTTCTATGGCAAGAATAAAGCCTTTTTCTTAGGAAAGATCATGATTATTGAGTCATATTGTGTATTCCAAGTACAAATTTCTGAAAAGATGCATGACCAGTGAGATTTTTTCCATTCAACCACTGATCTGATCTGCAAAATAAGGGTGTTGGGCTTGGTCCTTTTAAGATGGACAGGCATTGTGTAATTTTTAAAAAACTTATACATCCTATTAAACTGTTCAGTTTAGCTGTCTAGGATATTTGAGAACAAGTAGACAAGTAAGCATTGTTTGGTGGAAGAGTCTTGACATTGTTCTAATGTTGGTTGTTGCTTATTTTTCTTCTCGATTTATATTTATCATTAAGAAATTTTGCTTACTTAATCTCTGGGTCTTTTGTGTGTATGTGTGTGAGATTAGATTACAAGAGGAATTAAGATCCTGCAAAATGCAATAATACAACAAGATCGGCGACTGGCTAAAGCAATGGCTGGCGATGGTTCCTTTCATATTACCCTGCTAGTGATGCAATTATTAAGTGAAGATGAAATAAACATGTGAGTAATGTGACGTTCTTGAATATTACTTTCCAAGTTATTACTTTAATATGAATAAATATAGCAGAACCTGAAGCGGCATTGAAATTCTAAAAAAGTATTGTTTATCAAAATTTGTTTCAATTGATAGTCAGTGTTATCAAATGGTAGCCCTTAGTTGTATAATTATTTTGCCTGTGCTCATTATGTAAACATTTCTGGAGTTTGGCCATTTAGGTTAGGATTCTAGGTAAAGATTCTGGAACCATGACACATCCACTTCTGATTAGCTGCCTGACTTTGGGCAAATCATTTACCTTTTAAATAAATGGAGAAAGTAACAGTACCAATACATGTAGGAGCTTTTTGTATAGGGCCTGGCACACATCAGGTACTCTATTATTAGCTATTAGAGCTGCTTGTTTACGAGGCCACTGGACAACTTCAGTTTCACTTTGGTCTACTCCATCCCACCCCACCTCACCCCCATGCTAGGAGGTGCCATAAATGTTGAGTATGAGTCATTGATTGCTGCTATCTAATCTGGAGTGGAGAAACCTTGCTCTCCCCCCAATTCTGTGGGACACTGCATCTGTACTTAAATCCTCTCTTTCCTTGTTACCTCCTGTGTAACCCACTGTCTTATGATCAAGCTTATGCTCTTTGGAAAACCAAAGCCAGAAAGAACTGCAGGTTACTTCTGTTTTCAACCTGTGTATGGCTCCTCAGGGAATGAGGAAGAAGGCTTGAATTGGGAAGGGAGAGAAGAAAAGGAAAAATAAAGGAGAGAAAAACAAAT
Organism: Otolemur garnettii; assembly: GCF_000181295.1. NCBI lineage: Eukaryota > Metazoa > Chordata > Mammalia > Primates > Galagidae > Otolemur > Otolemur garnettii. Next base: position 25,540,904 of record NW_003852397.1, read on the forward strand.
AAATGAATAACTCTAAGTTTCCAGCCCCATTATGATCATTATAGTTACGTCTTTTGGAACAGTAGAACCTCATCTCTTTACAGATCAATATTTTGATCTGTCCAAGCTGATCTACCCCAGAGCAGCCTTGAGCACTCTGCAAGAGGCAAAGAGAAGCAGAAACTTTACTTACTTTGGCTGATCACTTTGCCAGTCAATAGAAAAAACAAATGCTCTCATGTTCTTGAAAAAAGAGAAGCCAAAGAAGATGTGGTGTAAGAAGACTACAGGCCAGGAGAAAGGAGTCTGTCTGTGTGAGTTGGAGTGGTGTGTTAGGGTTCTCCAAAGGACTGGCGGGATGTGCATCTATATAGATCTCTATCCACATCTGTCTGTGAAGACGTGTGCATCTTTATGCAGAGAGATTTATGTAAGGAGTTGGCTCACATGATTGAGGGGGTTGGCAAGACTGAAATCTCCAGGGCAGTCTGGCAGGGAAGAGTTAATGTAGTCTCAAGTTCAAAGGCAGTCTGGAGGCAGAATTCCTTCTCTCTCAGGGGACCTCAGTTATTTTTCTTAAGGCCTGCAACTGACTGGATGAGGCCCGCTGGCATTCCGGAGGGGCAGAGGTGTCCATTTTCAAATGATGGTGAGATTCAAGGTGCTGCCTCACTTTGGGCAGCTGTATAGTGATAGTGAAATTGATTGAATTTCTGAGAAGACATTGTTTATGTGAGGGATTTTTTTTTTAAAGTCCCTCAGTTATAATGTTTATCTTTTATGCTGTAAAATATGCTAGACACCTAGATTGTCAGTTTCTTCTCTTATAGTTATTCTTTTTAAAATTTAATATAAAATTTTAGGTGTTTAATGAAGTATTGATCAATAGATTGGACATGGAATATGCAGAGACTTTTTTTTAAATCATGAATTTCTCATGTTGCCTAAGGTCCTTTGTGTCTTCACAGTGTAGAAGAAAGGAATAGAAATAGATACTTGACGAAACTCAGCTGCTGATTAGGCAAGATGGCTGTCTTGAGTTAATTTGAAATGTAGCCTTTGGATTTGAACTCTAGTTTCAGAATTCTTTTTCTAACTTGCACATACTTTTACTTATTTTATCATATAGAAGTCTTTCCACAAATCACTCTTGAAAAGATTTTCTACTTAAAAGAATTTGAAAGTCATTGATACTTCCTCGTAGATATTGTGATCCATTTTCACTCTGTGAGTAAATAGCTTTTCACTGGGACAAATTTATTTATTTATAAGACTAAGAAAACTGGCTTGGCACCTGTGGCTCAAGTGGCTAAGGCACCAGCCACATACACCTAAGGTGGCGGGTTTGAATCCAGCCCAGGCCACCAAACAACAATGATGGCTGCAACCAAAAAATAGCTGGGCATTGTGGCAGGGGCCTGTGGTCCCAGCATTTGGGAGGCTGGGGCAGGAGAGTTGCTTGAGCCCAGGAGTTGGACAAAAAAAAAAAAAAAAAGAAAAAGACTAAGAAAACTGAGAAATTGGACTGAGTTTAGATCGTTTATATTTCTTTAAAGAAAAATATGATATAGACTTCACAATCTCTGAAAAATCTTGACCTTTCTTGAGACCTGCTTTAGCATATAGTTTCATTAAAATAAATATCTTGAATTCCCCCAATTTATGAAGTATAAGCCAGAAGTGGCTGTTGTCACATGATTTAACTCACAGTAGACAGTGAAGGACAATATTGAATTAGGCATGTGTTCACTGTGTCTTTCTGAATGAACATAAGTATGGGTAGGTAAGATCGGATTTAGAATGTGGATTTGGAGGTGCAGTAAGAAATGATACTTACATGGCCATTCTAAAGGATTGTACATGATGTTATGACAGAGGAATAAGGCAATATGAAAGTCATCAGAAAATCAGTCACTAATTAAAAATATGGAATATTTTGAAAAATACCTTATTTCTTTTTCAAATATTTGATGAACACATCATAGATCAAGGTAATTTACATTAATGGAACTTCACTGGAAGGTATTTTAAAGCCATCTCCATACTTTAAGAATGTGCTTATTTCTTTTTTGAGTAACTGCTGCCCTCTAGCGAGAGTTTATTTTTTTCTTATAATCGAGTACCTATGCTAATATTCTCTTCAAGCTGAAAGTAACAGATCCTAAATTCCAAATATTCAAAATATGATAATGTCTACTCAATAATATGATAAACATTTGTTTTTATAAAGAAAAATAAAACATTTGAAACACCCAGTAGCCCTATAATCGCATGGGTTGAAACAGCCATAACAAACTTACACACTAGCAGTTGGGGTAATTATACTTGTATTTTATTTGAATCCAAGTACAGTAAATTATCTTATTATAGAGCATGTTATATTTTAAAAGATAATATATATTAAGTTTTGGTACCTCATAAATAGTAAATTCCATACAAGTAAGTATTACTACTTTTATCAAGAATCTAGAACTTTTTATAACATTCATATAGGTCTTGTAAGTGCTATGTTTTTTAGTTGTCTATGCAATACTTCCTTGATTAAAATGTTTTTTGTGAACTATAAAATACTATCTACTTTCATTTCTTTATAGCAATTATAATTAGGTTAGTTATAATTCTCTATAGTTTTTGTTAGAACTTGATATTAGTTTTACTCATATAGGTTAGATATAGAAGGTATTGTGAGCTTTAAAATAATTAGTGTGAATATAAAAATTAATTTATCTTTCTAAAGCTGAGTACTTTGTTTCTTATTTAGTTTTGTGTATAACTTAATGTGTTACTGAAAAATATATTGTCTCTTACTAGTGGTATTGATGCTCTCTTGGAATTGAAACCATTCATAGAAGAAATCCTTCAAGGAAAACATCTGATTTTGCCCTTTCAAGGGATTGGCACTTTTGGAAATCAAGTTGGATTTGTGAAGCTGGCCGAAGGAGATCACATAAACCTACTTTTGGAGATAGCAGGTAAAAGAGCAACATACTCAAGGAATCTTATCTGTTCAAGAAGCAATTCCCCCCCCCCCATTTTCATAATAGAGATTTGATATCTTTTAATCTTTGGGAGTCTTCATAACCTTACTTTATCAGTAAGCTGCTTTGGTATTTGTCTGTTTAAGTAAATGGCCTAATAAAGGGCCTGAAAAGTTATTTTGATTCTTGAAGTTGAGGAATATGTTGATTTTGAGGCTTTCTGGAAGGAAGTAGACTGGACTTAGGTAATTTTTAAGACTGTTCGAATATTAAGTCTGAAGAATCTCAGTGCCTCTCATGACATTTGACATGTGGTTGGCACTTGATACATACTGAATGAAGAATCACCCAGTGCCTATCAAAGGCTTGTGGGAATTGTCATCCCTATTCCAGAGAAAGCAGGGGAATCTGCAAGATTTCCATTTATCCTATTCACTGGTCCATTTTCAGAGCGGCATGTCCATTGGTAATGGCAGAAGGCCTCGTGTTTACAGGAGAACCTGTTGCCTTTTGAAGTACAATTCCAAGTGTCAGGGAATTAAAAGAAGAAGAAGAAAAAAAAAAAACAACCATGACCTGGATGAGTGACTTCTGAGTTTGACCCAGAGCTTATAGGTTGGGTATTAGCCTGCATGCTGTGAACAGTTTTTGTTTTCATTTAATTCATGTCACATCATTTCATGCCACCTCATTTTATTTATTTTTATTTTACTTTTTTGCAGTTCTGGCTGGGGCCGGGCTCGAACTCTCCACCCCTGGTGTATAGGGCTGACACCCTACTCCTTGAGCCATAGGCACCACCCAACCACCTCATTTTAAATTCAATAATCTTTGGGTAATAACATGTTCTTTGTATTAGTCCATGCTTGGTCTACTTTTATCTGTGTTCTTTTTTTAAATCTGTCTTTCTTCCTCCCTCTAATCTTTCTTTCCCTCCCTCTCTCTCTCCATTTCTTTCCTCTTTTTATCTACCCAACAATCTGTCTATCTGTTTAAAAATAATGTGAGATCCCACCAACCCAAACAGAAGCTAGGTAAATAAACTAACTGCACCGTTAGTTCCCTAACCTAATCCATCCCTTGGCCTGTCTCCATTTAACTATCATCCTGAACTTGGTGTTTAGTTCCTTATATTCTCCTGGAGTATACCTATTTTTATTTTAGCTAGTTTTTCTTTCTTTCTTTTTTTTTTTTTTGTCGACAGAGTCTTACTATGTCGCACTCAGTAGAGTGCTGTGGTGTCACAGCTCACAGCAACCTCAAACTCTTGGGCTTAAGTGATTCTCTTGCCTCAGCTTCCCAAGTAGCTGGGACTACAGGCACTTGCCACAATGCCCAGCTGTTCTTTTTTATTATAGTTGTCATTGTTGCTTTAGCTGGCCCAGCCAGGTTTAAACCTGCCAGCCTCTGTGTATGTGGCTGGCACCCTACCCACAGAGGGTATGAGTGTTGCCTGTTTTAGCTAGTTTTAACTTAGAAAAAGGGTATATTTTGTATGTGATTTTTCATTTACTGTTATATGGCCTCTGCAGTTTTAATGCTCATTCAGAAGTACATACCTCTTTTTGAAGGGGCAGTGATTAGGTTTTATTGTTGGTAAGCTTTTCTTTCTTTCTTTTTTGTTTTTTGACATAGATTTTCACTTTTGTCACCCAGGCTGGTGTTAGCCTACCTCACTGTAGCCATGACCTCCTGGGCTCAAGTGTCCTCCTGCCTCAGCCTTCCAAGTAGCAAGGGACTGTAGGTGTATGGTACCATACCTGGCTAATTTTTCTTATTTTTTGTAGAGACAAGATCTTGTTATGTCTTGAACACCTGTCCTCAAGCAATCCTCCTGCCTTGGCCTCCCAAAGGGCTAGGATTACAAATGTGAGCCACTGCACCTGGCTAGTTTTATGTTCCTAAGATATTTGTGATAAACGTTTTGTCAGTGTTTATTTAGGTCTTGATCATCATTCAGATTGATTGTTGAACTAGAATGACATTTAGCATGGTGTCAGTTGTACTGTTCAGTAAGTATATAGTTTAAATTTGTTAAGTTCATTATCGATTTGGAATTATTAAAAGTAGAGCTGTTTAGTTATCCTTTTAGCGAAATATTTCTGTTATATAATTGATGTGCATTTTATATAAGAGATTTCAATTGGGTTGGAAAGGTGAAAGAGAGGTACAGAGGATAGTGGGCGTGAGAAAGTGAGGTTTGAAGGATAAGTGAAAGTTTTCTGATTGAACAAATTAAAAGAGGGTGTTCCAGTCAGAGGGAACAGCGTGTACAAAGAAAATCAAGTCGTATTTAGGGACCTATAAGTAGTTTAGTTCCTTGGGGGCATAAATTACAAACCTTGGGGTATCAGTAAAATGAGATTTATGTGCCTAAGTGGAAGTGAAAGTGGCGAAAGTTTGGAATAGTGACCAAGGGAAAGGGAAGGGGAAAGTTCAGGAAGCAGTGTATAATAGGGTTGCGGAGCACACTGAAGATGCATTTGGGATGAGATCCCAAAATCTGTAATAATACTAATTGGGATTTTCTCAGGTACTTTTCCAAGTTCTAGGTACAGGGGAAATTCATCCAAACTTGAGCCCTTACGTGGTAGATGTGATAAAAAGACAAAAAAACAAGGGCACTGGTAAGAGAGTAGATGAGTGTTTGATGTGGGGCGTTACTGGGTGTATGTTATAGAAGGCAGTGGAGTCTGGATGGGGTAAGGTTTGGAAGAAGAATGGAGTAATAAGATGGAAGATTAGGGTTACTAGAATTATGAGAGTGAGAAAATGGGAAGAATTAGAAGTTGCATATTGGATTTTAAGAATTTAGGAGGTTTTTGGCTAATAGAGAATGTGAAGAAACTTTTCTTTTTGACTTCATAAAGAAAATCAAATGGTAGATAGAAGTTTCAAACACAAGACAAATTATTAAAACCAGTTATAGGGATGGGGCCTGTGGCTCAGTGGGTAGGGCACTGGCCCCATATACTGAGTGTGGCGGGTTCGAACCCAGCCCCGATCAAACTGCAACAAAAAATAGCCGGGTGTTGTGGTGGGCACCTGGAGTCCCAGCTACTCAGGAGGCTGAGGCAAGAGAATTGCCTAAGCCCAGGAGTTGGAGGTTGCTGTGAGCTGTGACGCTATAGCACTCTACCGAGGGCGACGAAATAAGACTCTGTCTCTAAAAAAAACAAAAACAAAAACAATTATAGACTTTAGCAAGGCTGCTAGATAAAAGATTGATATGCAAAAAACTGTAAATAATTAAACTATTTTCCCAAGAGATTTAGTTTTTAATAGCAGCAAAACAGTAGGAATGTATAGGGGTAAATCTAAAAAGGATATGCAAGACCTCTGTGGAGAAAATATTTTGGCTATTACATCTTTACAAGGTTTGTTTATCAGAATACTTTTCTCCTTTTTTTTCCTGTCTGTTGTAATAGCATCTGTCTTCTCACTGAGAAATACATTTAGTTCACACAAAAATTGCATATATACATAGAAAACAATCTGTGTGGACTTGATATTGCAGTATTGCTTTTACCATAATTCTTTTGGCATATAGTGATGATTTTTATAAGAAACAGGTCTATAGAAATCTTCTATGTTTAAGAATTTTTAAAAAAATAAATGCCAAGGCCGATGTCTCACGCCTGTAATCCTAGCACTCTGGTAGGTGAAGGTAGGTAGATTGGTTGAGCTCAGGAGTTCCAGACTAACCTGAGCAAGAGCAAAACCCAGTCTCTAAAAAAAAAAAATAATAATAGCTGGGAGATATAGCCTGTAATCCCAGCTACCAGGGAGGCTGAGGCAAGAGAATGGCATTGAGCCCAAGAGTTTGAGGTTGCTGTGAGCTATGATGCCATGGCATTCTACTGAGGGTGACAAAGTGAGACTCTGTCTCAAAAAAAAAAGAAAATGCTGACTATGTCTTGTTAAATAACATAAGAACTGATTAGAAAAGTTTCCTTTTTAATATCAATATCAGGACTATATCTCTTGAACAAATTGTTTTTTTACCTTTTATATGTTGAATATTTAGGCTTGGGGTTTGGGGTTGGAATTGGTTGTTTAGAGTATAGGACATAAGGTCATTATTTTTGAGCATTTACCTTAAGATAAAGGTAAGCTTACCTTAAGATAAGCGTAAACCTCACTTCATCTTATCTTTCAAGTTTTAGTTTGAAATTTGTCTCATTTTCCTTAATTTAAATTTATTTATATTATTATAGTATATACTTCTTTGGAGTCATCTTCAATCCTATTTTGGGGGTTAGGGTGGGACAAAATTGTATAAACAAACGTGCAAGCAAGCAAATAATATTTAAAAGTTGAGTATGACTTAAAATCATTAGTTGGCCAAGGACAAAGCAATTTCTTTTTTTTTTTTTTTTTTGAAACAGTCTCACTCTGTCATCCTGGGTAGAGTGCCTTAGTGTCATAGCTCTCCTGGGCTTGAGCAATCCTCTTGCCTTAGCCTCCTGAGTAGCTGGGACTATAGGCACTCACCACAATGCCCAGCTAGTTTTTCTATTTTTAGTAGAGATGAGGTCTCGCTCTTGCTGAGACTGGTCTCGAACTCCTGAGCTCAGGCAATCCGCCTGCCTCGGCCTCACACAGGGCTAGGATTACAGGTTTGAACTGCCATGCTGGGCTGGCAATTCTAATAGTTTTGATAGGAAATCATTCAAGAAAAGATGCTCATACTTAAACTTCATCTGTCTTTCCTGACTACTCTGGAGAAAAATGCTAGATATGCATCATTTCTTTTGGCACATAAATATGTCTGCGCTCCAGAAATGTTTCTACCCATTCATTCATTCATTGTTCTCTTAAATTATTCACTGAGTGCTTGCAACATTGAGAATTCCATCCATTCTTTGCAAATATTGTCACAAAGGCATTTTCCAATATTGGTGAAAGGTCCATTGTATGCCGAGGAATGTGGACTCTTACCAGCTTTAATATGAATATGGGCCCAAGGATGTTGGTTTGTCATTTTAGCAAAGGCCGCTGCCCCTGTAATTCCTTTCTTGATTCCTGAGACATTAGGTATTATACCTTTCAAATATTTATGTTTTTCTATAAATTTCAAAAAATCATTACAAAAAATGAAAAATGGAGGGAGAACAGTATTCTTTTATACCATGCTATCACTGTTATAATTGTTTTTAACCTTTTATGTGTATATTATACTGATGCTTTTCATTATAATTTTTATGTATTGTTATAAGAAACCTTTTTTTTCTTTTATTGAGACAGTCTCACTCTGTGGCCCTGGGTATTATGTCCTGGTATCATATTTGACAGCAACCTCAAACTCTTGGGCTCAAGCAGTCTCTTGCCTGAGCCTCCTGAGTAGCTGGGACTATAGGTGCCCACCACAAGGCCCAGCTACTTTTTCTATTTTTAGTGGAAACAGGGTTTCGATCTTGCTTAGGCTGGTCTCCAACTCCTGAGCTCAAGTGACCCACCCACGTCAGCCTCCCAGAGTGCTAGGATTACAGGCATGAGCCATTGCGCCTGGCTGGAAAACTAAGTATTGGAATAACTATGGAAAACTTTCATTTATTTATCTACTCACTGAGGCAACGTGTTTTTATTAGTTATTGAGAATTTACTACATGATGTTTAGTTGGAGCTTCTATTTACATAGTGTTCAGATAGTCAGAATGTTCAGTACGTGGTGAAAGGTGTAAATGGTGGTGCCCAGAAACCGAGGGGATGTTCAGACCAGGTTTACTGAAAGGGGAGGGCGACCTGCCTGGGCAGGACAAAGATCCTTTGTGTCTTTGTCTTAGGAGGAGAGGGGGAAGAGGAGGGGAAAATGGTTTGTGTGTGGCTGCGGTAGGCCCCCCAACGCATGGGGTTTCGGTCATTATTTCACTTCTTTAGATTTATTTTTAAAATAACACATCAGGATCAGTACTACTTTAGTCCAACAGTATCAATAAAATAATGTTTATTTTTGTGTTACATTTTAGAAACTACTTGGTCAAATGTTATATCTTTAAAGAGAATGTATTTTATTGCCTTGTCACTGCATTTCTTAAAAGTTTATAAACTAGGTATGTCATTACACAGGAATATTACAATTTTGTTTGTTCAAAATAACGGAGGCAGAGCTAGTGTAACCGAATGGAAGGCAGGAGAATTTGTGAAGAAAGAAAGTACAGTTGTCCTGGAACAATCTGGGGACTGGGGATTCCTCCTCCTACCCTCAGTGAAATATTTTGTGTGTAACTTTTCCCTCCCCCCAAACTTAAGTACTAGTACCCTACTGTTGACCTGAAGCCTTACTGATAACATAAACAGTCGATCAAGAGATATGTTTTGTATGCTATACTTATTATATACTGTAGTCTTATAACCGAGTGGGCTAGGGAAAAGAAAATGTTATTAGGAAATTTCAAGGAGCAGAAAACATTTACTATTCATTAAGTGGAATTTCATCACAATAAAGGTCTTCATCCTCATTTTCTTCATGTTGAATTGGCTGAGGAAGAGGAGGGGTTGGTCTTGTTTCAGGGGTGACAGAGGCAGAAGAGGAGGAGGGGAGGCAGGAGGGCAGGCACATTGGGTGTAACTTTTTTTTTTAAGACAGAGTCTCACTATGTTGCCCCTCAGTAGAGTACTGTGGCATCACAGCTCACAACAATCTCAAACTCTTGGGCGTAAGCTTCTCCTGTCTTAGCCTTCCCGAATAGCTGGGACTACAGGAGCCTGCCCCAACGCCTGGCTGTTTTTTGGTTGCAGCTGTCATTGTTTAGCAGGCCTGGGCCAGGCTCAAACCCGCCAGCCTTGGTGTATGTGGCTGGTACCCTACTCACTGAGCTACAGACGCCAATCCCGGGTGTAACTTTTATTGAAAGAAAAAAAAAATCCGTGTATAGGCAGACCAGCACAGTTTAAATCTGTGTTCTAGGGTCATCTGTAGAGTTACCTAATTTTCAGAGTTTTTTTTTTTTTTTTTTTGAGACAGCTTCTCACTATGTTGCCCTGGGTAGAGTGCCATGGTGTCACAGCTCACAGCAACCTCCAACTCTTGGGCTTAAGTGATTCTCTTGCCTCAGCCTCTTGAATAGCTGGGACTACAGGTGTCCGACACAACGCCCAGCTAATTTTTGGTTGTAGTTGTTATTGTTGGCAGGCCCAAGCTGGGTTCAAACCCTCCAGCTCCAGTATATATGGCTGGTGCCCTAGCTGCTGAGCTACAGGCGCCGAGCCTCACTGAGAGTTTTTGGATTTATAATTTAAAAAAAAATTCTTGGATATTACATATTTATTATGAAATAAATGAATCTTAGACACTATTGTTTTGTAATTCTAACTGAAAATTTTCAGGATAAAGAATTTTTAATGTGTAAAATTAAACATATACTATTGTACATTTTCAACTAGTAGAGTTTGAATTGATGAACTTTTATCATTGATGGGGATCAAACATGCACCCCCAAATATTTTAAGCTGAAAGAATTTGAGAAAACAGGAGTGGGGAGGTCACTCTCTGACTTCTCCCGCTTTCCCCCAGCTGGTCACAAGACCCACATTGGAGCGGTGCCCTCTCTATACTAATAGGAAAGGAACACCCTTATCAGGGAGGCAGAGAAGAATCTGAACAAACAGGCCTACATCCGCCTGGTTGGCTACTAGTAGTAGGTAATACCTTTTTATTCAGTTGTGCTTCTGCACAGCTATCAACTTCTTCATTAAACCTAGCATGTAAATACATAGCTTACATGTTTCTTTGGATCTTCATTTCCTTTCGAAGGTTCTTGTATCACATCAAGCTTATATTAAACAAATTACATGCTCTTCTCTTATTAGTCTGTCTTTGTTACTGAGTTCTCAGCCGTGCACTTAGAAGGGTGAGAGACAGATATTTCTCTTTCCCTGTACCACCAATACTTGAATTATGCTGCTAACTCACCTTTAGTTTTGGTACGTGCTTTTGGCTGAAGAGACCAGCCCATCTCTGTACCCCTGCTACATGTGGATTTGTGGTGGTAGCACTTCACGGAGCTGGTAAGGTGTGTGACATCAGAGGCTGAGTCTCAGCTTCCCTCTTGAATCCTGAGTGATCATGCTTTTTCCAGAATAAAACGGGACCTTCTCCTTTCCTAGACTTATCTGGTAGCTCATAGAATTAAGATGCTGTTGAAGACTATGCATTTATATAGCATGTCCTCACATTTTGCAATGATGAAATTGCACTGGAAAGCTTTTTGCATAGAAATGGGTATGTGATTTCATTCATTTCTTCAGCTGAATGTAATTTTTGGTTAAGAAGGTTATTAGATCGAGAGATTGCTGAAAATTTAGCCTCCTGGAATTATAATAGTTCTGGCAAATATTTTTTAAAAATGAGAAAAGTACCTGTGGTTATCAAGATAAAAAATTTTAAGTATATTTATTTCATAAAAGAAAAAATGAAGTGTTTTTAGGATGGTCATTTGAACTTTTTGCTTTCTCTTATTTTGACAGTTCTTTCCTCCCAATGCCGAAGAGAACACACCCTGTGTTTTTTGCTCCTTGTGGGGAATTTGTTAAGATTCTGGTATCTTGGGGCCCTTCTAGGGCGCTCTGTCACTACATAAACCTTGGACTTCTAACCACTGAAGGCTGATAGCTTGCTGATCCTTCTCCTAATGGCTTAGCCTGGGCTTTCCTCAGAAACCTCAAGACAACTCAGCCACACTTCATTTAAAACTAAGCAAAACCTACCTACTTCTCCCACCAGGATGTCTGTGTTCACCGTCCTGCACCGTTGAGACCCTCAGAGCCCCCTGCCCCTCTAAGCACACTGCTTCCATTCTCCTTCCTTTCTCACCTCTCCCTTAACCCTTTTCATCATCCCCCTTTTTATTTATTTGATTTTTTTAAAAATTAAATCAATTAGTTGTAAACACCACTGCACTCGGACCAGCCAATTTAAAATTAAATCATAGCTGCATACATTAATGCAATCATGGGGTACAATGTTCTGGTTTTATATACAATTTGAAATGCTTTCATCAAACTGGTTAACATAGCCTTCACGGCATTTTCTTAGTTATTGTGTTAAAACCTACGGTGCATCTTACAAGGGTACATGTGAAATTTACTAGGTGTAGAATATAAATTTTTTATTTTTTTTTGAGACAGAGCCTCAAGCTGTCACCCTGGGTCGAGTGCCGTGGCATCACAGCTCACAGCAACCTCCAACTCCTGGGCTTAAACAATTTTCTTTCCTCAGCCTCCCAAGTAGCTGGGACTACAGGTGCCCACCACAATGCCTGGCTATTTTTTGGTTGTAGTTGTTGTTTGGTTTTGAACCTGCCAGCTCTGGTGTATGTGGCTGGCATCTTAGCTGCTTGAGCTACAGGTGCCAAGCCTATTTATTTGATTTTCAATCAAACACTATCTAAGTGGACTTACTTTGTGCCAGGCATTATTCTAATCATCTTACACATATTCATTTAGTCTTAATAAGCCTGTGAGGTAGGGGCCTGCCTTTGTCTGTTTTGTGTTGTTGTAACAGAATAGCTAAGGCTGGATAATTCATGACAAAAGACATCTACTGAGCTCATGAATCTGTAGGCTGGGAAGTTCAAGGCCATCTTCTTGTCAGCTTCTGGTGAGGCCATGTGCTGGAGGAGTGGAAAATGTGAGCCAAAGAGATCATATAGTGAGAGGAAGCCACAGAGTCTAGGAAGCTGAAATTTACTTTTATTCCAAGTCTGGTAACTTTGCCCGTCCCATGAGGACAAGAACTCACTCCCAAGGGAGGGCATTGATCTATATATGCGGGATCTACCCCTATGACCCTGACATCTCCCACCAGGTCCCACCTCCAGCACCACCACAGTGGGGATCACATTTCAGCATGAGTGTCAGTGGGGACAATCAACATCTAACCATAGAAGGACCATCATCATCACCTCTATTTAACAGGGAAACTGAGGCACAAAGCAGTTAAGCGATTTGTTAGTACATGATAGAGCCGGATGTAAATCCAGTCTGACTCAGGATTTTGTGCTCTTCATCAGTGTTCTGGTCTGTCACAGTATAAATTAGCAGCTGGACTCCCTAAACGCTTTCTAAGAACACCCCCTTACCTTCTTGCCTTAGCTGAAACTTGGCTTTTATCTGAGCTCCCAGCTTCCTCTTTTGAAGGCTGCACATCTCACCCCATCCCTTATACCCTGTGGCCAGAGGTGTCATCCACATTTTCTTAGCTCTGTTCCTTTGTCCCTGTTCAACTCCCTCATGAAGGCCTTTCCTTGGGGGTGGTTCATGCTATCCGGTTTTGTTACCCTCTTCCGTACTTTTTGCTGAGTATTTGCACTCACTGAGGAGTTAAGAAACATCTTAACTCACCTTGTGATCCTTTCTTGCTTTGGCAGCATGAGCCACCCTGGCTGAGAGTGAGATTTCCAGCCGCTCAGAATTGACTAAGCAGCCAGGTACCAGCTGAGCGGCTTTAAGCAGTTTACTTCATCTCTCAGTCCTTCAGTTTCTTTACTTGTATGATGGGGATACTAGCAACTCTTCTGAAAATAAAGTGAGATAATATATATGAAGTGCTTAGCACCTTTATAATATAATGTTAAACGAATGGTAGGTATTATTATTAACAGTAATAACTCCCCCATCCTCACTGCTGCCTTCACAGCCATTGCTTTTCTTAATATTCCTTGACTTCTTTAACTTAGGCATCCCAAACCCTTATGCCCCTCCTGCCATTCATAAGCATCATAAAACCTTTGACTTTTCATATGCCAGAACTAGCCAGTTTTGGAGATCTTAAACTTGGATATAGCTGTCTAGCATCATAACTTTCTGTTCTTTCCATTTCACTTTTTTTACAGCACTGCTTATGCTGTAGAACCTCACTGGGGCTTCTGGCCTCTTTCAGGCCAGCATGGATTTATTCCTTGTTAAACTAGTTAAGGCCTCAGGTTGTATTCTTTTGACTGTTCCAGTCATCCTGTCTTCTTGTTCCTGATTGACCCACTAATGGTAGATCAATAGTCATTTGGGCACTTTACATAATCCCTTATTTCTTAAAGCCTTTGGTTTTTAAAATTCCTTTTCCTTTATTTTTGTCTGACTGGGTTGATTTGAAAGTTGATTTCTTCAAGCTCTGAAATTCTTTCATCTGTTTGGCTTATTCTGTTGTTAGAGCTTCAGCTGCACTTTGTAATTTGCTCCATGAGTTTTTCATTTCCAGAAGTTCTGTTTGATTTTTTAAAAAATATCTTTAGTACATTTTTTATTTATATCTTGAGTCTTTTTTTCTGATTTGTGCTGGCTTTCATTTTTCTCTTGGATCTCATTGAATTTCCACAAGACCTAGATTTTGAATTCATTATTTGTCATTTCATAATTTTTATTTGGGTAGGATACATAGCTAGGGAGGGCATAGAATACTTGGCAGGGGTTTTATATTCTGTTTTTTCATATTGCCAGAATGCTCATGCTGATTCCATCTTATCTGGAGATTCTGTCACTTATTTTCAAACTTAGTTTCATTTGGGTGGGATTTTTAATCTCTTTGGGTGTGTGACTGCACTGTATGTTGGGTAGGGTCCTTTGGCTTTACTTTGGGTGCTTTCAGGGGGCAGAACATCTGAATTCCTATGTTATAGATAGCTTTAGCATGGTGATTTTCTGAGATGTTAGCTATTTGTAGTTGTACTAGCTGTGTACTGCGCACTGCGTCCTGTAGAGGCGGGAGATGGTGGTCTCCAGAAGCATATCTGGTTTCCCCTGCTGAGCAGGTCAGCATGAATTGTATTGCATTGTGCAGTTCACCTATGAGGCCAGTAGGTGGTGTTGGAGGGCAAGAGCTGGCTGAGCTGTACTATTTTGTCAGCAAACACAATCTGCTGTGCAGGTTGGCGTCCCAGTCTGTAGGTGGTTCTTGCAAGATAGAGAGAGCTGGGGTGGGGGTGGTGGCAGGGGGATTTATGAGTGATTTTTGTTAATCAGAAGAAGTGAAGTGCTCAACTGTCCCTGGTGATGTACAGGACCTTGGAACTTCCAAGGGTCCTGTTGCATGTTCTACCACTGAGTGTGTGAGTTAAAACTGGGTGGGGCTGGCTAAATTCATTCCATGATGTCCTTGTAGCTCAACAGCAACCCCAGACTCCTGGGCTCAAACAGTCCTCCTCCCTCTACCTCTCGAACAGCTGGGACTCCAGGCACGAGCCACCATGCTGGCTAATTTTTCTATTTTTGGTAGTGACAGTCTTGCCCTTGGCTCAGGCTGGTCTTGAACCCCTGATCACAAGTGATCCTTCCCCCTCAGGCTCCAGAGTGCTAGGATTACAGGCATGAGCCATCACACCAGGCCGAATTGTTCGAGTTGCCCTCTCCTTTTCTTTTATCATTTACACTACTAAACGGGCTTTCACGTCAGCAGTTGTTCCTTCCATCAGGAATCCCCTTTTCAGACACACACATGTGCTTCCCTGTCCACTTCATGCAGTGTCTTTTCAAATGTCAGCCTTCGGAGTGGGGTTCCCAGACCACCTTATCTAAAGTGGCGACCTCGTTTCTTTCACAGCACTCTGTGTACTCTCACCTGCTTCATTTGTCGTCATTCCACTTATCAAAATCTTTCCTTACTATATATATTTGTTTGTTTGTGGCACCCAACAAATATGGAAGCCCCATGTCTTTAGGTTCTCAATAATTATTTGCTGAGTGAATTAATGATCAAACCTGAGTTTGTTGAATGGAATTCATGCCTGCTGTACAAGTCTTAAAGTAACCCAACCACCATTAGTTTTTGCTTGAAAACATTTTTTAGAAGAGGGTAAAGAAGATTTTAGATTCTTTGTGTAGGAGGCAGCATGAGGTTTGTGGTTAGTTAGATTTGCATTCACATTCTATCCTCACCGCCACCTAGCCGGTGATATTGAGTAATCTGCTAACATTTCAGAATCTCAATGTCTTCATTTTTTTTATTACATTTCAAATTATTAAGGGGTTACAAATGTTTTTGGTACATGGATAGCTTTTATACATTTCTTAATTTTTCAAAATGGGGATGATAAGAACTTAACTTCTTAGGGTTCTTTTGAAGAGCAGATGATGGAGCCTATATGGGACCCCTAGTAAATGGGTGATGCTCGGTTCGCATTTAGCAAGTTCTGTTGAATACCTGGCAGGTGCCGGGCATGTGCTTCAGGCATGCTGGGGAACTGAGGGGATTGATGCTGACCTGTGCCAGTGCTCCTGCTGTGTAAATATCCATTCTCTACCCTGCTCTTCATTCTCGAGGCAGCCCAGCACCCGGGCCACCCACACCAG
Organism: Otolemur garnettii; assembly: GCF_000181295.1. Taxonomy (NCBI): domain Eukaryota; kingdom Metazoa; phylum Chordata; class Mammalia; order Primates; family Galagidae; genus Otolemur; species Otolemur garnettii. The sequence goes on from NW_003852397.1 coordinate 25,557,145, forward strand.
ATATATCACCAATAGCACTTACAATGATATCATTAGTAAATAAAAATGCATCCATGTATTTTTTCCTTCATACAGGTGCTTCTGAAGCCCTCATAGTCTCTGTTAATTATATTCATGTTGTTTCGTTATTTTCACATGGATTTCATAAGGACCAGTCATTCCTGCAAAACTCTTCATTTTCTTAGAAAAGATAATATGGTATCTTTGTTTGTTCTTTCTTGCATCTGTTTCATTTTAAGTTCTCATTCAGGAAAACAGAAATCTTACACTATGTAAGAAATATTCAGGCAGGATGGAGATAAACTGGATTTTATTTTCATCCAAGTATTCTGGTTATAATTAATGTACATTATTAGTAACTTCCAGACTCCAACAGAATTGGTGGTTAAATCTAAAGCATACTTGTGACTCCAATATTGCATTAAAAATGGTTTTTATTTATTTACTTTTAAGGCAAAGTCTCATTTTATCATTTTCAGTAGAGTGCTGTGACATTAGAGCTCACAGCAACCTCAAACTCTTGGGTTCAAGTGTTCCTCTTGCCTCAGCCTCCTGAGTAGCTGGGACTCTAGGTACCTGCCACAACACCTGGCTATTTTTTAGAGACAAGGTCTTGCTCTTGCTTAGGCTGGTCTCAAACTCCTGAATTTAGGCAATCCACACCCTGGCCTCCCAGAGTGCTAGGATTATAGGTGTGAGTCACCGCCCTGGTGCCTCTAATCCTTTTGAATGTGTTTTTCTCCAGCCTCAGGTAATGTTCTTGTATAGATGCACGGATCAGTACTCAGCTGACTCTTCTTGGGAGACCCTGTGTAGGTCTCTGGAGTTTTTGCTCAGTGCAAGTCTCACTTCTCAAGTGCTCTGTTCTACAAGCTCTAGTTGCTATGGCCTCTTGTCTTAGCTCTTTTTCCTCAACCCATGGAGATGGCTGGGCTCTACTAAGGTTTCTATTCCTTGCACAGGGTCCTGGACACTCAAGGATGTAAGCTGGGGCAATTTTTTTTTTTTTTTTGAGACGGAGCCTCAAGCTATCCCCCTGGGTAGAGTGCCATGGCATCACAGCTCACAGCAACCTCCAACTCCTGGGCTCAAGCGAGTCTCCTGCCTCAGCCTCCCAAGTAGCTGGGACTACAGGTGCCCGCCACAACACCTGGCCATTTTTTGGTTGCAGCCATCATTGTTGTTTGGCGGGCCCAGGCTGGGGATTCGAACCCGCCACCTTAGGTGTATGTGGCTGGCGCCTTAGCCGCTTGAGCCACAGGCGCCAAGCCAGCTGGGGCAATTCAAGGGCTCACCTTGTTTCTAATTTCTCACAGAGGTTTTCTTTCCTGTTCCTTCATCTTGGAAGCAGAAGTTTTAGATATGAAGGGTTACAGATAAAGTAGTCCTTTTTTATATACACGGAAACCACTGGGATGATCAGTGAAAGTCAGCATCATATCAGCCAGTTATTTCATTTATTAGATGTTTCCTTTTCAAATTATTGCTTTTGTGTGCTTTGCCCCATTTGAAATCATGAGCGATTTAACCACTGGGTTATGTATTACTATACACATTGTGGATCTTTATTTTCTTTAAAAAAAAAATCTCAAACAGGTTTATAAAGTAATCTTCTTTATAAAATAGTTGTTTGTGAATTGACATTTCTCCAGTTAAAGAGAACTATGTGTTATAGTAGCCTTTTTATGTTTTTCTTTATTTCCTTCAGAGATTGCAAAAAGGACATTTCAAGGAAAAGGCATCCTGGCAGGAGAAAGCAGAAGTTTTAAACCTCATTTGACCTTCATGAAGTTGTCCAAAGCACCATGGCTCCGTAGGAATGTGAGTGCACGTTCTGTTGGAGGCCTGTTTCACCCCACCTCCTCAGCCTTAAACTGGGTCGGGGCTTCAGTGATACTTGTCCTGGCCGTCAATGCCCTGCCACTGTCGCTCCTGGGATTCCAAGTCTGGTTGGTTCCAACTCCCAAGGTGCTGAGGATGCTAGCAGTCCTCCATGGAGGCTGTTCCAGCTGTGCCCTTCTTTGCCCCCGTGCCTGTTAGTTGCCTACTCTGGCCATCATCAGTTTCTCCCCCTTCTCTGCCGCATCTGCCCCATTCCTCCAGCAGCCGAGGCAGGACCTCAGTTCACTTTGCTGCTTTCTTTGCCTGTAGTTATTTGCATCCTCTTCCCCTCAGAGCTTCCTCTGCTAGCCTGTGTACACTGCTGCTACTCACTGCAACTGGCTTCGTCAAGGTGGGCAGAGCTTTTTACCCCCTTTCATGTAGCTCTTTCAAGGTTTCCAAAAAACCTCCTCGCTCTTACGGCATTTGCCTCCCTGGAGGGCTAGGAGCAGGTGTGCTGGGGACTGGGGACCTCCCTTTCTGAGATAGGCTTCAAAGTACTTTTCCCTAAGGATGGTCAACAGTGACCAGCCAAGGGACGGGGCTTTGACTTCACCTAGCTCAGAGTCAGGACACTCCTTCCTCCTTTGGATGTTGCAACCAACAGCTTTTAGCTTTCTGCTGAATTTGGGAGCATTTCTCCTAAAATCCTAAGGGTACCCTTCATTGTTTTTCCCATTTCAGCCTAGGGGTTTCCTCATGCAAATTAAGACATCTGATGGCCTGATCTGATAAACCAGACTTTTGGAGATGGGCACCCCAGTTAATATCCACTCCCTGTTCTCCATGACCCTTTGCTGCAGTTCAGACTGATTTGCAGCTCTCTAAACGAAGGTCATGTTTATTAGTAAGTAGAACGTTTTTTCTAAATTCAGCACATTTTGAATTTAATGCCTGTGTCCTTGGAAAGCCTTTTTGGTCCTTTAAAACATAGATTTGGGTGATTTATCATCCTATGGTTATGGTTTTCTACAAACTATTGTTAAAGAGCTCCTTGAAAAGATATCTTGCATGGTTTTTTTTTGGTAACAATGCCACAGATTTACTAATGTCTATATTAGGTACCATTCCAGAATATGTTAGGTAAAAATAATTGGTGTAAATGATTAGATTTTTAAAATCTGCAGTGATAACAGCTTATAAAACTTGCAGACTGACGGTTTCCTTCTTTGCCGGTTATCTTTCTTGTTTTGCTTGCAAATGGACTGTCCTCTTCCAAGTGGTTTCAAACTTAACCACAGAATGACAAATCAGTGGTGAAGGTAATATCCCCATTTCCATATGTTTCTTTGTCCTTACAATATTAACTTTGAAATGAGAGCACCCAAGAACATTTATTTAAAGAATGTCTGCTGGATCTGTATTTCAACATTTTAGGCTATATATAAATGGCTTCTTGGCAGTTAATCTCACAGAGTCAACTCCATCACCCTTTAGCAAAGGGATAAGAGACTTAGAGAGGTTAAGTCATGTCAGTGAGATGGCAGTGTGCTCAGTGACAGAGCCTGCTCGCTGCACCTGCAAGCTCATCGCATCTAATTCTAGTCTTTCCTCCCACTGGCCAGCTCCATTTTGCCCAGAGTCATTTCTGTGTGTGAGGAGCTTTCTGATCTAAATCATGTTAACTGACCAAGTATCTATTGAGTGCCTACTGGGAGTTGGGCATAGAGTGGTTGTCAAAATAGAAACAGTCATAAAAATCTATATAAAGTCTAAAAAAGATTGTATTTTGTTCAGATTATAATGCTTAATTGTTAGAAAATAAATTACAGGCTTGGCACCTGTGGCTCAAGCGGCTAAGGCGCCAGCCATATACACCTAAGGTGGCGGGTTTGAATCCCCAGCCCAGGCCCGTCAAACAACGATGGCTGCAACCAAAAAATGGCTGGGTGTTGTGGCGGATGCCTGTGGTCCCAGCTACTTGGGAGGCTGAGGCAGGAAACTCACTTGAGCCCAGGAGTTGGAGGTTGCTGTGAGCTTGATGCCACGGCACTCTACCCAGGGGGACAGCTTGAGGCTCCTGTCTCAAAAAAAAAAAATAAATAAAATAAAATAAATTACAACCTTAACATCTTTGAGAAAGCTACATAACCTTTTTTTCCTTTAATTAGTGGAATGACTATTCTGATCACTACTGTGATTGTTAGTGTTCCGAAAGCTTAAGGAAATAGGTCTTAAAGTGTGGGATTTGTAAGTCAGCTGGGTGCTGGTTGAAGCTGCAGCTTTCCACCCTCTGCCCTTAGGGCCGCTGGTGGACCTGGGACCTGGGCCTCTGATGTTCACTAAGTGCCATTCGTGATTCTGATCCAGATGGTCTGCAGAGTGGTACATGAGACCTGTGGGCTTAAATAAATACTCAGCAGTTTCTTTAGGCAGCAAATCCATGGTAAAAGTTAAAACCAGTTGAAAAGGTAACATACATACAAGGGGATTTCATTTATTTACTTTATTCTAACTTGTGGTTTGGAATGTAGATTGTTTGAAAATATATAACTCCTCGGTCTCTTTCTTCTTAACTTTTTCATATTTCCAGCTATCTGTTTTCCTTTCTCAGCACTAAATTTTTTCTGCGTTTTTATCGTGGGTATAACTATTTTCAAGTGAGTGGCCATTAAGACAGTGATGGAATACATTGCTAACTTTGTATACTTAGATTGATAATGAAATTAAAGGGGGGGGGGAAAGAAGGGGGTGAGAAGTATAAAGTAAGTTTGTTTTTTTTTTGAGACAGAGTCTCACTATGTTGCCCTATGTAGAGTGCCATGGGGTCAAGCTCACAGTAACCTCCAACTCTTGGGCTCAAGTGAACTCTTACCTCAGCCTCCCAAGTAGCTGGGACTACAGGTGCCCGCCACAATGCCCAGCTATTTTTTGGTTGTAGTTTTCGTCCTTTCGCAGGCCCAGGCTGGATTGGAACCCACCAGCCTTGGCATATGTGGCCAGCACTCTAGCCTCTGAGCTACAGGCACCGAGCCTATAAAGTAAATTTTTTTCCCTATTCATTTTCTCCTATTCTTAGGAGATTGGACTCATTTCAAGTGATTTATTTTTAAAAGTTGATTATAAAAATATGCTCACTGTAAAAAATTTAAATATATGAATATAACCCAATAGAATAAAAGATATAATTTCTCCCTCATCACCATCCTGCCACCTCCTCCCTCCCAATATAATTTTTGTCTCCGTGGGGAACTGCTAGTAGTATATCCTTTTTTCTTTCCTTTTTTTTTTTTTGGTGAGACTCTGTCTCACTTTGTCACCCTAGGTAGAGTGCCATGGCATCATAGCTCACAGCAACATCAAACTCTTGGCCTTGAGCCATCCTCTTGCCTCAGCCTCCCAAGTAACTAAGACTATAGGTATGTGCTGCTACGCCCAACTAGTTTTCTATTTTTTTTATTTTTAAAAATACTATTTTATTTACACTCATGTATGAAAAAAGTGGCTATACTATCATATTTACAAACATACTGATATTGGAAACAGAATTCAGTAACAAATCATTAATTAAATGTTATAAAGAACACACAAACATTAAAACACTGATTGGTTATAGAAAGCAGAACTGGGGGAAAACCATTAGCTATAATTTTCATTTTCATTAAAGAGCAGAACTCTTTGAGAATAATCAAATCAATTAGTAATATTCACCTATACTACAAAATAATATGTACAAAGGAAAGTTAGTGATTGTACTGATTTTATTACTTTTACTAAGCCATTTCATTTTCCTCAGTCTCAATGCAAAGAAATAAAACATAATCTGAAGAAAAATATGTCCTTATTATTCACAATAAAAAGAGTCTGCTTCATTCTGCAGGGGTGGGCATGCTGTCCAGTAGGGAACAGTTAATGGCTCAAATGGATCAATGCACCATTTTGATTCTGACCCACTGAATAGAATCTCATCCATATCTGGTGACTGTAACTCCATGGGAGCTGTGATAGACTGAACCATTTCTGTGGTATCCCCAGATCTCCCTAAATAAGAAAAGACCCTATATAAGAAAATATAACACTCAATCTGTCTATAAATTATATCTTTAAGCTCTTTCTTTCGTATAAGGTGGAAAAGGGGGCCCTTTCTGGAGCACATGGATGAAAGTATTACTATGATCTAAAGACGGTTGGATTGATATTATGTTGGTATAATGAACATAAGGTACACATTGAAACCACTGTCAGATTAAGAAACTTCCACAACTTGTCTCAATTCTTCAAATAGTGGAGCAAGTTCCTTTTCTAGGCTGACAATTAGTCCTATATTGGCATTGCTGCTGGCTATGAAACTTAACCACTGGAGGTAACCAATTAAATTGAACCACCTGGTAGGTGTTATAGTAACAGATGATACTTTTATTTTTTGAAAGTCCAAGTTTGATTCCTTGGTCTGTTGCAAGGGCAAAAGTAGATAAGAAACCAGGTCTCAAAGCATGTTCTGGAGCATTATCATTGGCTACTTTAATAATAGGTACTCCATCTCTATCAGACACAACAATAGCATGGAGTCCTTAAACACTTGGTAACTTTTTATACAGGAATCACGTTAGGTCATCTGCCATGATGAACCCTTTCTCCCGCAGGATCAATCTTCATGCCTGGGTTTCTGGTCTGCCCGCTTCTCTCTGCTGTCACTTCATGGACAACTTCAAAGACAGGGTCCTCTGCAAGCCACTGTCACATGACTAGTCACATGACCTAGTCAGAGCTCATTTTCTATTTTTAGTAGAGATGGGGTCTCACTCTTGCTCAGGCTGGTCTTGAACTCCTGAGTTCAAGCAATCCATGACCTTGGCCTTCCAGAGTGCTAGGATTACAGGCATGAGGCATTGCACCTGGCCCACTAGTAATATATCCTTCCAATTCTTTTCTCGTGCATTGTAAATACAGACACACACACACGCGCGCACACACACATACACACACACACACAGAGTTTCTTTAAAGCAGAAAGAAAACGCTATATATTATTTTGATTTATCATAATTTAAGTATTCTTCCCATGATGAATAATGAGGTTGGTTTCTGTTTCTTTGCTATCGTAACAGTGCTGCAGTGAACATCCTTGTTCATGTTTCTTCAGATAATATGCCAGTTTCTTCAGATAGTATGCCTTGAAATAGAATTCTAAGGTCAAAAGGTTTTGTATACTGTAACTTTTCAAGTTGCCTTACTAAAATTCAAGTTATTTGTATAGTTTCCTTAGAATGTAGTTGTTTGACATGGCTGGTCTGTTCCTGGTCTAGCTCCACGCCTTTTGGATTTATTTTTCTCGTTGCATGACCTTGTGTTTCTGTGATTTAAACTTGGCAAAACCTGGTTGGTTGGAAGTATGTGCTAACACTTGGTGGCAGAAGATGACCAGTTTCAAATCAAACAGGCATCTTAATGCAGACCTAGATTACTCAAGAAATAAATGTGATATCCCAGTTGTTTTTAAGCATACGTTTTTATTTCTGGGCTTCTTAGATATCTTTCCTGCTTTATGACTCTTTCAAGTGACTATGATGTCACTTGAATTAACAAAGATATGGATCACTAATTGGCACTTCTTGTAGCAGCTTTTCATAGAGTCTAACAAGGAGAGTACTTTAGAATGAAAAAAAAGCAATCTTTGAAAATTGTCTCCTTTCCCTGAGACTGGTTTGTTTTGAATGCAGAGGTCGCTAATGCACATTGTGAGGGCTGAGCAGTCACGTGAGACCATAGGATGGTGAGGACGCTGAGGGGAAGTGGGAAGAGGGTGCGAGGCGATCGTCAGTGGGAGTGGAAATGGAAGCAGCAGGGAGAGCATGTGGATAAAAATTATGCTGTGATGGTATAATTATGGGGAAACCCCAGTTCCTGAATTGTTTGGTGATTGAATATACAGAACCAAAACTATAATTAAACATTTCTCTACTAGGTTGGCTGAATCCTTTCTCTGCATCCTTCCCCAGGAACACCCCCTGATTTCATCTTTCCTCAGCCATTTCCATTATTTACTCCTGTCTGTCTGTCTGTCTATCATCTATCTATCTATCAATCAATCATATATCAGGTAGCACTTTTTTTCCAGTATTTTATTAAGTGGGCCCAGTACAGTTTGGCTGCCACTCACTTTTGGGCAGGGGGAGTGTGCATGACAATGGGCTTTATAAACCATTTATTAACTCCAGAGCACGGTGACTGTTCCTTCTTAGAAGAGTCTCTGTAATAGATTTGAAGAACCATGAGTTTTCTTGTTTTAGCTCTGTTCTTGTCCACATCATCTCTTTTGACCTCCCTTTGCTCATGGTGAAAGGAAGAGGTTAGTCTTAATGACTCCTGACTCCTGTGCTATTCTCAAATGTCTGTAAGGTAAGTACTTGGACCAAACAGCTGAATTTGGCTTCACGTAGAGACTTTTGGGCTTCCCATAGAGTTTTGTTTTATTTTTTAAACTTCAAATTGGCTTTATTGCCCTTCTGGAAGGAGAAAGACAGAAAGGAGAAGGGTCTTTCATAGGAAGACCTGATAGAACAGTGGTGGCCATTTAGAACTGAATCTTTCCACCTGTCCTTTCAGAAACCCTATGGAGCAACAAGGACAATGAGACAGCTGTCACATGCTACATCTTTAGTGAAACTAGGGGATAGATAAATCCATAAATGCCAAATTAGGTGGAAAGGCTGATGGTAGAGGCCCTCCTGATCTGGGAATCAGAGCAGGCCAGCCTTCCCAACGGCATATGTTTTGAAGAGTACTCCTTCACTGTGGCAAAGGAGGAGGAAACCTTTGAGCAGAGAAACCCTGGGGGAGTACCCTGCCACTTCCTCTGCCCCATCCCTGGCAGAGGACACTTTGGTTGCCTCCAGTATCCGTGAGCCTTTATTATTCCAGACAAAAGCTTAACAATGGCGCTCATACAAGACAAAGCAAATTGTGTCAGTCACATATTTCTGAATCTCTCAAAGCCAAATGGCTTACTCACAGTTTCTAGATGTTTTTGAGACATTTTTCATATTATCAAGTATATTTAACAGACCTTTTTCCCCTAGTTTTAATGGCTTTTAAAAACTGAAAATTCAGTGAAAGCTGATGTAAGATGGAATCGTAAGTGACTTTACTTATGTTTCTAATGCCATTTTTAAATTCAGGCTGTTGTATTATTCATTTTTATTTCTATATATTACCCCAAACCCTAAAATAAGTAAGTTTACAATACCTTGATCATTGGAAATTATATTTTCGGAGGTTAACCTACTTTAATATTCATTTGGAAGCTTTCAGCACTTTATATGACTTTAAAAATCAAGAAACATACGAGAACTAGTAGGAAAAAAGCTCAATTACCGTAAGGAGGGATTTCGGTAATTGACTAAAGTCAAGATTAGAAATGGTTCCTGATTGGCTGTGAGTCTATTAAAGATTTTGAAAACTTTGAAAACTCTAGAAGGAATGGCAGGTTAACTTAATAATAAATCTTCAAAGTGGAGTAAAGATTAGCAGCAAATATTTTCATTAGCATTTTCTGAAATTTTTCTCTCAGAACATCTCTCAGGGTTTTATGTGAGATAGAAGTCTGTGACCAAATTATTATTAGCAATGATGGGTTAAATGAATCGCTTAATCTGATTCTTTGAGAACTTCTTAGGATCTCTGAAATGCAAATGTTTGTTGTGAATCCCCCAAATTTTCAACAAGAAAGACTCATTTTTTTGCTCCTGTTCATGGATCATGTGTGTCTTTGTGCCACATTGTCTCTACTTGGGACCTTGGCTGGGCAGCCTCCATCTAGGACATGGCTGGACTTCTGGCAGAAGGAAAAGAGAGTTGGCAAACCATGTGCTGATTCCTAAAGCTTCTGCTAAGAAGAGACACGTATGATTCTCAATCACACTGTTTTGGCTAAAGCAAGTCGCTTTGTCCCGTTTTTTGTGTAGCAAAGCACGATATGTAATCTGCTTGCAAGGAGGGGTATCCCGGGAAGGGCAGTGAATATTTTGCACATTTATATCATCTCCATCAGCATTGTCTCCCAGCTAAATGCATTTGGCTGGCAAGTCCTTTTATGATGGAGCAGCTTGTAGCCCTACTGTTTAGTAGAATGTGGTTTAAGAAATGCTCATCTTGAAAATGATATTTTTTGCTTTAAACATCTACATTTCATGGGCATTTTAACTTCTCTGATGGCATTTGCATCTGCAGACAAAATTCTGATTTACGTGTATAAGAAATAGATTTTAGAATTTGTATTAAAAGATGCAATAGCAGAATATTCAAGTTATTTAAAATTCTATGTGTTTGCCTTAACTGCATTAAATATAAATGATCTATCTCAACTGTTAACCAATAGTAATGGGAGAATTATTTTCTAAACAAGTCATTTTTTAGACATTTTGAAACTCCCATCAGCTGGTAATTCATTTCATTTTCTTTGTCAAGAACAGATCTTGTAGGAAACTGATAAGCCTTCACAGTGGCTTGATTACAGGTGAAGTCCAAATAGAATGTAGAGTCAAGAAAACTTAAATTTTATCCCAAAATTGTGTTGATACAGAACTATGTGGCCTGTTTAATAAGTGGCATTTGCTAATTTCAGCCTCATCCAAATGGTCACATAAAAGCAAACTATTGATAGGTGAAATTATTTGCATGACAATAAGATTCTCTGTCACTGCAAAGATTGGCCAATCACACTGGCAAACCTGCTCTTGTTAATTATCTAACTGCATAACGAGGGAAGATAAAGTTGTTTTTTTCTTGAGAGACTCACTTAGATTTGAGTAAGTACTGAGGTTCCATTCCAAAATTAGAACTTTACCGATAATATAATGGAACTATATTACTGTTCCTAATAGGAGCTGGTTTATTTTGATTATTTATTAGAGGAAGATATTCTTTTGGGGAGGATTTCTTAAAAATAGAATAATACCATAGGTGAGGTCAAAAGCTGGTTTCCCAATGTGGTGGGCCAGTCTTTCCAGCAACAGAGAATCTTATGGGTACATGTCAAATCTATTAAGAGTAGAGTATAAATGTCTTAACACAATAATTAAGTGAGGTGAAGGCTGTGTTAACCAGTTTGATGTAAGCAGTCCAAATTGTATATAAAATCAGCACAGTATACCACATAAATGCATTAATGTATACAGTTAGGATTTAATAAAAATCATGATAATAATAATTAGGATAATGATAATTCTTTGAATTACTAAATTGCTTAGTTCTTTTTCTGAGTAATTGGTTACGCCAATTAATTAAAAAAAAAAAAAAAGGACAAACAGTCTTGACTTCTTCGCCAGGACCAGACTTCACGTCATTCACTGTTGCAAACCTAACAACACGTGCTCGTGTCTCCTTAGGGACTACTCATCCTAAGGAATCCTACTGCAGATGTTCTGTCTCTGAATCCTACCTGACAGCAGTCTTTTTAACTGTTGGCCAAGTTTGCGGCTCCATCTTTAAGGACTAGTTCCCCTGTATCTTCACACTACCCTCAGGCTGATGGCGGGAATATGAAACTACTTTTCCTTCCTTGGCCCCTGCCTTCCCCACAGCTGAATTTCTTTACAATAATTTATTACATAACAATAATTTTACTTTGGCCTTCAGTGCTCCTGGGATCTTTGTCACCTGTTCGCAGGGAGCATGCTCTGTGTGACTCCCTGCACCTTCAGTGACAGCCTCTCCCTACCCATTCCCATTCCGTTTTTCATGACTTGGCCCTCTTGGATCCCACTTTGCTCCTCACTCTCCCTGACTCATCCTGACAATCAGAACATGGTAAACAGGGCACTTTGTGCTTCTGGATCTCCAGCTCAAATATCTCTGGAAATAAATGAAATGGAATTAAGTTGGGAGGGGAACAAGCTGAATGGATAGGGAATTCATGTCAAACATCCTTCTCATCACACATACTCCTACTGGCAGGAGCCTAAAGGGTACAAAGTGGGGATGGGTGGACACAGAGGGGGTGGTATTGCTTGGCTTGTCTCGCCTTCCTGGGGCCACGTGCATTATGATAGCACCTACTGGATATAGCAGAAGGGGAATGTACCAGTGTATATATATTTTTTTCATTCTGTCATCTTGCTTTTTGATAGTCTTTTCTTTTCTGACCACATACACAGCTTATTTTATTAGTCTTGAAGTGCTTCTGGGAATTTTGAAAAGATGCTTAATTTTTAAAATCTCTAAAAGAAAAGGCTGTGTGGAAATGACTGGCTGGTCTGATGCCTCTTTTAACTGTACTTTTAAAAAAGCAATATATAATCTAATATTCATAGATATAGGCTGATTCTGAGTTCATTAGAAAAAATATGTAATCCCTGTAATTCTATATGGATGCTCCTCAATTTATGGTGGGGTTACATTCTGATAAACTCATTGTAAGTTGAAAATATCCTATGTGGAAAATGCATTTAATACACCTAACTTACTGAATATTATAGTCTAGCCTTCCTGAAATGTGCTCAGAAACACTTCTGTTAGCCTTTAGTTGGGCAAAATTATCCAACACATCTAATGCCTAATTTATAATAAAATGTTTAAAATCTCACTTAGTTTATTGAGCTTTGCATTGAAAATACAAAACAGAATGGTTGCATTTGTACTCGAAGTACAATTTCTACCGAATTATTCCACTTTCACACCATTGTAAAGTTGTACAATCAGCAGTTAGGGATTGTCTGTATTTTAAGGTGACTAAGGGGGAAATTTTACAATTAAATATTTGATTAAATTTAAAATGTGGAAAAAAGAAAGATTCCAATTACATGCGATCTATAAAATTCCTTCATATAGCAGTGTGTGTCCCATTTAAAAAGAAAGGCTTTGGCTACAATTCCTTGCTCTCCCTAGAGATAAATATTCCTTTTTAAATTGGCTTAAGGGCCACACATGATTCCTGGGTCATTATGTTTTAATGACTCTTCTGTGTCTAACTATTGCTTTTTTCCTACCGGGCCTGCCTTTATCTATTGTGATATCCAGAGAGCATTTCCAGCCAAATAAGGTGAAAAGGCTTGCATCATTGAGTACCTTCCTTTTTTGTTCCATTTCCTAATTTATAGGTCAACCAGTGTCAATCTCAGGGCCATGATTTCTTCCCCATTCCTTTGCCCAGTTCTTCTAACATTCAGTAGTTGGAGCCCTTTCCTTCTATCCCGGGTAGGTAGAAGAATATGAGTTAGGTGAGAATAGTGTTGGCAGGTTGAGAGGGAGGGAAGGAAGAAGGAAGAATGCTCTCAAGTAGAGAATCAGGGAAATTGATTAGTTCATAACAAAGTGGAAAAAGAAGATAGTTCCAGGTCCATAGGAGCAGGATGAGCTGGGAAGACACATTCAGGGGTGTCTGACTTTTTTTTCCCCCTGCCATACATTGGAAGAAGAATAATTGTTTGGGGCCACACATTAAAAACACAAATGCTAATGAGCAAAAATAAGGTCAGTGTATAATTTTTGTGATATCCAATACTACAGATCAACAAAACAGTCCTCAAATATTCTGCATGCAGACTATAGATGGCATAACCATCTGAGGTGAATAGATACATACTTGTGACCTGTGAGCTATAAAAGCAGAACACATCCATATATGTAGCCAGAGTTATTGGATAAGTTAAAATTTTCAGGATTTTTCTTTGAACTTATGTATGAATGATTTTTCAAAGAACAGCCTTACCTGTTTCCTTGCTGAGGTTCTGAGAATTTTTTATACCAATGGCTTGCTGGAATTAGTTACTAATGTTGGAAAATATTGATTAGAAGGAAAATCTATTTCATTCAAAGAGGAAAACATTAAATTCTAAATGTATAGACCATACATGGTAAGAAATTTGGGGTGGGGGATTTTTATGTTTTATCTTTAGCATGTAGAAATAAATGGTTAAATTGGCTAGTTCAGGGAACACTGGGAAAACAGATGTGATGGGAGGAGAGGGCTGTATCTTGTTTATATTTGAGTAACCAGAGTCTGCAGAGCCAAGAACACAGCTGGAGTTTGAGGATGGGGAGCTAAGAGCTCAGCGTGAGATTGGGCTGCATGAGAACTGCTCTTGGATGCCTCCCTGTGGAGCCCCTTCTTTGTTTCATTATAAGCAGAAAAGGCACATGCAAATACAACAACCAGTTACAGGGCCAAGCAGCATATGGTCCCTCATGCTATACCAGGAAGGAATGGAAAAGGAGGCACTGAGGTTGGCTGAGTAGACAAAGCATGACCTGATGTGGAAACAGACCTCACTGTATGTAACTAAAGGTGTTGCAGTGTTCCAGGACCATACTTACTGTATTAAACCAGCAACCTTGAGGACTTCTTGGGTACCAGTGGCCTGTTACTTCTGTGGTTCACAGGGCCTCAGTCTGTATAAGTGAACCAAGTGTTTGTGGACTGAAGCCATGTTTCTTCTTCTCTCCTATTTATTTATTTATTTATTTTGAGACAGAGCCTCAAGCTGTCCCCCTGGG
>NW_003852397.1:25572388-25577456 GCF_000181295.1 Otolemur garnettii
AAAAAAAAAAATAAAGAAAAGAAATAATATACTTTCAAATAAATAGCTGGTCTAGAAAATGCAGACCATCTCTGCCAGTATTTTACGTGATTATTTGGATATTAGTAGCATAGGAAGAGTATTTTTTTTTTTTTTTTTTTAGACAGAGTTGCACTTTGTCACCCTTGGTAGATTGCTGTGGTGTCTAAAGCACAGATAAAGAGACTTGCTCAAGCGATTCTCTTGTGTCAGCCTCCTAAGTAGCTAGGACTACAGGTGTCCACCACAGTGCCTGGCTTTTTTTTTATTTAGAGACGGGGTCTTGCTCTAGATTAGGCTGGTCTTAAACTCCTAAGCTCAGAGAATTCACCTCTGAATTCACCTCGGCTTCCCAGAGTACTGGGATTACCGGTGTGAGCCACTGTGCCCAGCCCAAGAATACTATCTATAGGCTGCTCTATTTAGATAATTTTTGGTATGTATTAAATGTACAGCTTATGAAGTCTTTCTGCTCTCCCTCTATGAAATTAACTTACTATAGACACTTGATTTGTTAATATTAAGGCAGGTTATTAAAGGCGGGTAGTTTAGAATGCTAGAGATTCTCAGCACAATTTTGACCTTGTTTTTAGAAACATGATAGTGTATATGATTATATCATAAGAATGATTAATATTCGTAGAACTGTAATATTCTACACTAAATGGTGAAAAGTGTATTACCATTCTGTTCTTCTTCTCAAATTATTGTGTTCTCCACTTATCATGAATCTGAATCCAAGCTCTACCTCTTATTAACTATGTCCTTTGGTAAGTGACCTAATTTCTCTGTGATGTGGTTTTCTTATCTAGGGATAATAATGTTAATGTGAGTTAAATGAGTTAATAAAATTTCTTAAAGCAGCACCTGTACATAGTGAATGCTGTGAGTTTTCTATTATTGTCATACAGATGTTAGGAGGGATTATTTTTTTCTGATTGGTCCAAAATAATAAAGTGCCACTGTCTTTTCTATTTCTCTATTTCTTTTCTAAACTAGCTGACAGGCAAGACATCAGGGCCTCAGGCAGGCAGGAAACAAGCACGTTCCACTGGGGGACCAGAGCCGCGTCCAGCTGTGTAGACTGGCCCAAAACAGTGGGCAGAGAAGATGGGAAGGTTGCAGGGTAGTCCTCCGTGCTGGATACTGTGTCTGAAATCACTGCGCGGTTCTGGAGCCCCTTGGCTGGTGCAGTGCAGCTCCTCATCTCTCTCCATCCCTGTCAGGAACAGGCATGGGTGGAACTGAGTCTGCTTGAGAAGGGCCTCAGTTGTCCCAGCTTGGAGGGAACTACAGCTGGCAGGAGGTCACCAAGTGTTTCGGGTCAGGAGGACAATAGAAGTGAATTAGTGCAAAACAGCAGGAAAAAATGTAGTTATGCAGAGAGGTGAAGGGGTCGTGAAGAATTTTAAAGAAAGATTTGCCTCAGATAAGCCCTGTGTCAATATACAACGTTTTTATGTCTTTAAATTGCCAACATGTAAATCTTCATTAGAGGTAGTGATCACTGGAAATGATCTCCATCTTTTTATTTTAACCAATAACCCATTCAAGAAACATAACCTTCTTCCACCTATGAAAATAAGGTGTTGTGAAAACTTCCTTTATCACACGTGAAAAAGCATTTAAAAGAAATAGTAAAAGATTACACTATGCCTCTTGAACCAGCCCCAAAATGAAAAACCAGTTTGGTTGGCTCTTAATTTATGTGCTTAATTTCGGATTCAAGGCATGACCACAGGAAATGTGCATTTCCTTTATAGGTAATTGCATTATAGGAATAAAGCATTGGAAAACATAGCAAAGTTCCAGGAATGAGCACAGGCTTACTATGTATCAGACCAATACTCTTTGTCTGATATGGAGCCTGTTTATATTTTTCATCATGGAAGTTGGAATTATTATAACAACTAACAATAAGAAGTCATCTTCTATTAACAAAAAAGTCTCGACCTTCTTAATAAAATTAGTACTCCATTGCTCTACCCATGATAACTTTGTCATAGAAATTAAAGATGAATAATATGTCTTATCTTTCAGAACCTTAAATGAATGAGTTTTATTTTGATTTTTAACTAATATGAATTTTTATATTTTGTGGCTCTACTTCCTGCATTGGAAATAGAGTTGGAATAGTAATAAAGTCTGAGCCTTCTTTGGTATATACCAGATTATGACATCATTTAGCTAAATGTAAGTGTTTTAAGGCCAGTACTTGCTGAGTAAATAATTTCCATTTCCATTCCATCCTTGTCAAATTCAGTCATCAGCTGATTCTAAAAACACTTACCATTCTTTCCGTGGCTTTTGTTCTGGAGTTGGCTGTTTGGGTGCCAGGTTACAACAAAGAAGGAAATTTCTCAGTTTTGTGGTACATTGTATCAAAGGTAATCTAGTGGCTTTGGATGTCACTGATAATTTTCCCTAAACCATGACTAAAGCTACTTTAAAAGGAAGTAAAACTCCAGTCATTTCTCATAATTAATTATGACAATCTTGAAAACCTTTTTTCTGCGTGATGTTTCTGGCCACTAATTGTTTCACAGGCTGATATCCTGTATTTAAGTTACTATTTTCTCTTTTAGTGTTACATTACCTAGCTGGTTTGTTGCTTATACTGGATATAATTATAAATGTGACACTCTTAAAAATATGCCTTGTCCTTATTAGGTTCAAGGGAAAAAATAACCTTCAGGCAATGTACTAGGCCATCACCATGCATGTTCACAATTCCAGCACTGCAGTACCCTTAGCATGGTATTGTTGACAATATCCCACATATTGTTTCTCTATATTAGAAATAATACCAACTTAACTTTTAACCTTTATAGGTCAAATTTTCTTGGCTTTAATTTTTGTAATTTTCTTTGAGTTCTGCTATCATGTTATAACTCCATTGATATGCAAATGGTGGGTAGCTTTGGAAGAATCTAATATATGAGGATAGGAAGCACAGAATAATTTGGAGGTTCAAGACCTAAAAATAATGCCATCTCCCAGGCCTTTTTATCTTTAAAATATAATATTGAAGGATGATGTCTCTGAGACTATTTTGGCAACCCAGTGGATTCATTTGGAAATAGGAGCCTTCTTAGCCTTATTCTAAATAACACCACTTTTGATGTACTCATTTGTTTTCTCAGAATGATAATCTTTTCTTTTGTTGTGAAAGAAAAACACCACCTGCTGCAGCTGGATGGCGAGATTAATTCAGATATCGCTAGAAAAGAAATCTACTGCCAGACAAAAAGTTCTGCAATGATCATGCTAATGCTGTAATATAAATCAGACGCAGCACATTCTATTTCTAGATTGTTTATTATTGAAGATTTTTCTGATCAGCAAATATACTTCCAGTTGCTTTCTAAAGGCCTCTTACCCTTTTGAACCACAGATCTCTCTATAAATCACGAGTTAAGGAATGAATTCCATTTCACTTGCTAGTAAAAATTAACTCCTTGAGACTCCTATTGGAAGTCATCTGTGCAGAATTCTTGCGAAATAGTTGGTGCTTACCTTTGGCTAAAATTGAATTAATTAGCTTCACAGGTTAGAGTGGCCCTCATGTTTTCTTTATTTCTTATGTTAAAAAATGACATTTTGGCTCGGTGCCCGTAGCACAGTGCTTAGGGCGCTGGCCACATAACACTGCGGCTGGCGGGTTCGAACCTGGCCCGGGCCAGCTAAACAGCAATGACAACTGCAGCAACAACAGCAACAAAAAAATGACATTTTACAAAACGGAGGTAGAGAGATTATAGTAATAGTGGTTAGTCAATGCTGGTGTTGGTATCTTTAAAACTGAAGGTCCTTCTGTGTTATCACTAGTTTTCTATCTGGTCTAATGGAAGGACTCCCAGTCCCCTACCCCCAACAAACACACACAGAGACAAAAAGTGGAAAAGCATTTAAAAGAAGAGAACAGCCAGTTCCCCTTTACTCAGAACTTTTTTATTTCTGAAATCTTACTTTGACTGAAATTATTTCCTAAAGTTCATTAATGATAATTGTGTTTGTAAATTTTATATATATATATATATACACACACACACACACACACACACAGTGGTGTCTACTACTCTTCCTTATTTTAAGGACTTTTATGACTTAACCTACTCAGTCCACATAGCACTTTGAGGTAGAGGAACTGACGTCAAGCCATATAGTGGGCAGTGGCAGAGACGGGATTTGAACTCATGCGTCTGACTGCACCTCAGCATCACAACTGCTGCCTCTCTTGAGTCAGCCTGTGCCCCAAATCAAAGAAAATCCAGTTGGTTTCATTC
Organism: Otolemur garnettii; assembly: GCF_000181295.1. Taxonomy (NCBI): domain Eukaryota; kingdom Metazoa; phylum Chordata; class Mammalia; order Primates; family Galagidae; genus Otolemur; species Otolemur garnettii. The sequence continues at coordinate 25,576,693 of NW_003852397.1, forward strand.
TTGTTGAACTTTGAATAAACAGCATTTGGTGTTGTCTGTCTTCTTCTAGAGACTTTATCTTCCTTTGCATCTGTGACGGTTATTTATTAAGCACTGCTCTGCGTCACCCACTGTTCTAGGCACTGGGGGTAATTCAAGACCCATAAAATTCAAACAAAAATCCCTCCTCTTTTGGAGCTTACATTCCAGCGTGGAGAGACAGGGAATAACAGTGAAAAATGAACATAATATATAATTGACATAGTATGTAAGAAGATGTAAGTGCTATGGGAAAATGTGCATAAATATATATAGAGAAAATGGTAGAGAGGATTTGGGGGTGCCTCTTGAGGTGGAATGCAAAATAAATGGGTGTTCAGAGGAAGCCCTAAGTCATATTTGAGTGAGGAATGAAAGGAGATGAGGGGTGAACCATGGGGATATTTGGGAGAACATTCCAAGAAGAGGGAACAGGGAAAGGGGGTACAGACCCTTTGAGGGGGGCTTGCATGTATTTGTGGATTGGCAGGGAGGTGTAGGGGGTGAAGGTGGTAGGGACAAGGTCCAGGAAGAAGAGGAGTGGACAGAATAGGACCTTGTGTGGGGACTCTGGCTTTTCCTTTGAGAGAAATGGGGAAGCTTTTGAGCAGAGGAGTGAAAGGATGTGTTGTTATGTTTGTATGGAATCACTCTGGCTGTAGAGGAGGACTGGGCAGGAAAACAAAACTAATTGTTAGCTACCTTAGGAAAGCTACAATCCAAATGGAGCCCTAGACTACGGGGAA
>NW_003852397.1:25578169-25587786 GCF_000181295.1 Otolemur garnettii
TGGGAGGCTGAGGCAGGAGACTCGCTTGAGCCCAGGAGTTGGAAGTTGCTGTGAGCTGTGATGCCACAGCCCTCTACCCAGGGGAACAGCTTGAGGCACTGTCTCAAAAAAAGAAATTACGATCAACCTAAATGTCCAACAATAAAGAATTAGATAAAGAGATAGATATATCCATACAGTGCAGTACTGTGGAGGCAAAAATATTTTGAACATTTGTACGTTACTTTTTTGAAATGACGTATTTACTGAAACATTGGTTAACAAATGGTATGCGGAACACAATCTCATTCTTATAAAAAGTGAAAAAAGTATTTGTATAGGAAAAATAAAACATAACAAAATTGGAGTAGTAGCATAGCAGTGTGGGGTGATTTAATTTGTTTTTAATACCTCCAATAAAAAATTTCCTGTGGTAAGGTTTTGTCAGTAAACCCAGAAATTATGTATCGTGTACACCTTCATCTTACGGACTCTATGGGACCAGGAGACTGGGTTGCAGGGCCATTGTATAGTATAGGGGAAGCAGAGATTTTCTTTCCTTTCTCTTGGGGGACCACAGAGGCACCAAGGGCATCCCACTGTAATCTTTCTTTTTTTGTCTTTTAGACAGAGTTTCACTTTGTCACCCTTGGTAGAGTGCATGGTGTCATAGCTCACAGCAACTTCAAACTCTTAGGCTCAAGTGATCTTCTTACTTCAGCCTTCTGAGTAGCTGGGACTCCAAGCGCCTACCACAACATCCAGCTATTTTTAGAGATAGGATCTGACTCTTACTTAGGCTGGTCTTGAACTTCTGAGCTCAGGCTATGCACCTGCTTAAGCCCCACCTGTAATTTTTCAACAACCAGTTAGTTGTTCCAAGTAAGAAATTACACTGCAAATAAGGAGGGATGGCTAGAAAAGACATTTTAAGATCCACTGACTTCCTGGTTCCAATTTAAATAGCCTTTAATTGTCTTTCAGGTGATTTTTACATAAGGAGTTTAAAAATTGTATCATCTTGTTAGAATATTTTCCCCACTATAAAGTGTTAAGATGTTAACGTTACTTTAAAAAAATTGATCTATTTCTCCATTGTTGTTGGGGATGATTATACTTTCCTTGTGCTCTCAAATTTCAACTCACTATGATTTATTGTTTCTGAGGCTTACAGTGTATAAAGTTGTGAATGCTGCCAAATTTAAATTCGACACTCTTTATGGATGGGTTTATAAATACAGCTCATCCTAGGCAGGGAAGACTTTAAAAACAGCTTTACGACAATTTTGTAGTATCCATTTTCAAGTGCCAGTAGGAGTACTTTCGACCATAATGTAATATCAGTTTCTTAAGAAAGTGATATAAATATGAACCGGCTGCCTGGGTGAAATGATTGATTGATGTGATTTTTGTTTTGTCGTTTCAAGGGAGTGAAAAAAATAGACCCTGAATTATATGAAAAATTTGTCAGTCACAGATTTGGAGAAGAAGTGTTATATCGCATAGATCTTTGCTCCATGCAGAAGAAAAAACAAAGTAATGGTTATTATCACTGTGAGTCTTCAATTGTGATTGGTAAGTGTCATTTAAAAAATTATTATCTTTTAAAAATTCATCTAGCCTCAGTTTATTTTGACAAATATTTAGGTTTAGTTGTGTATGTTTTTCTCAATGACTTATTTCCCTAAATATTGTAGTTTGATAATACCACATTGGAAGTTTTATAGAGCACTTTTAGCATTTATCAGTCAAAATTTTGCTACCTATAGTTTTTATACGTCTGTGCTTTAACTGTTGATTCAAGATTTGTTCTAGTTATTTTATTTCACGGACATGAAGAAAGCATTTTCTCCAATGAGGGCCTACATGACCTTCCACACCAGACATTTTTATTCTTGCTGCTGTAAATTAGCAACAGAATGACCCTGGCTGCAAAGTTTCAATTTCTTCCCTAAGGAAGATTCATTTTGGGAGGAAACAAACATTCAACCCTAAATGCTTCTGTCAGATGGTGTGAGATGAGACAGACTCAAACCCAAGTATGTTTACAGGTGGAAAGTATGTACACTAAATAGAGACCTGCTAACCAGAACAAGGCTGTTCTTCTCTTTCTGCATCTGTAGCTCAGTGGGTAGGGCTGGCCCCATATACCGAGAGTGGCGGGTTGAAACCTGGCCCTGGACAAACTGCAATAAAAAATATCCGGGCATTGTGGTGGGTGCCTGTAGTCCCAGCTACTTGGGAGGCTGAGACAAGAGAATCTCCTAAGCCCAGGAGTTGGAGGTTGCTGTGAGCTGTGAGGCCACAGCATTCTACTGAGGGCAAAGAAGTGAGACTCTGTCTCTAAAAAAAAGAGCCTCTTCTGTTGTGATTCAAATTTACTATTTTAAGCCAGACGCTATTCTTACAAATTGTGAACTTCAAGACAACCTGATTTGTATGCTTTCAAAGTAACAAAAAATACTCAAAGACGGTATATACAGGCATACCTTATTTTATTGTGCTTTGCTTCGTTGCACTCTGTAGATATTTTGTTTTTTACTAATTGAAGATTTGTGGCAACCCTGCCTCAAGTAAGTCCATTGGTGCCATTTTCCCAACAGCATGTGCTTACTTTGGGCTGATTACATTTTGATACTTTTTGTCATATTTTAAACTTTTTCCTTATTATTATATCTGTTGTGGTGATCTGTGATCAGTCATCTTTGGTGTTATTGTAACGGGCTTGGGATACCACAAACTGCACCCAGAGAAGGTAAATGTGTGTTCCACAAACTAGCCTTAGCATGGCCTCTTAAATGTTCAAGGGAAAAGAAGAATTGTGTGTCTCTTACCTTAAATCGAAAGCTAAAAATTATTAAGCTTTGTGGGAAAAGCATGTCATCCAAAGTTGAGACAGGCCCATTGCTAGGCTTTTTGAGCCAAATAGTTAGCTGTAAATGCTAAAAAGAAAAGTTCTTAGAGAAATTAGAAATGTTACTCCAGTGAATGCATGAAGGATAAGAAAATGAAACAGCCTTATTGTTGATACAAAAGGAGTTTGAGTGGTCTGGATAGAACATTAAACCCACCACAACATTCCCTTAAGCCAAAGCCTAATCCAGAGCAAGGCCCTAACTCTCTTCAGTTCCATAAAGGCTGCGAGAGGCGAGGGAGCTATAGAAGAAAAGTTGGAAGTTAGCAGAGGTTGTTATGGAACCATCTTCATAACACAGAAGTGTGAGGCGTAGCAGCAAGTGGTGATGTAGAAGCTGCAGTTATTCCAGTTAATCCAGTTAATCCAGTAAGTTATTCAGAAGATCTAGCTAGGATAACTGAGGCAGGTGATAACACGAAGCAGTAGATTTTCAATGTAGATGATACAGGTTTCTATTGGAGGAAATGCCATCTAGGATATTCAGAGGTAGAGAGAAGTCAGTGCTTGGCTTCAAAGCTTCAAAGGACAGGCTGATTCTCTTGTGAGGGGGCTGATGCAACTGGTGACTTTAAACTGAAGCCAGTGCTCATATACCATTAGGAAAATACTAGGGCCCTTCAGAATTACGCTAAATATACTCTGCCTGTATCTGTAAGTTGCACAAAACCTGAATGACAGCACATCTGTTCACAGCATGGTTTACTGAGTATTTTAATTCCACTGTTGAATCCTACTGCTCAGGAAAAAAAAAGAAGATTTCTTTCAAAATACTACTGTTCATTGACAGTGCTCCTGGTCACCCAAGAGGTCTGCTGGAGATGTGTAAGGAGCTTAATGCGGTTTTCATGCCTGCTAACACAATATCCATTCTGTAGCCTGTGGACTAAGGAGTAAGTTCAACGTTCAAGCCTTCCTATTTAAGAAATACATTTTGTAAGACTATAGCTGCCATAAGACAGAGATTTCTCTTATGGATCTGGGCAGAGTGAATGGACAATCTTCTGGAAAGGATTCACCATTCTAGATGCCATTAAGAACATCTGTGATTCGTGGGAGGAGGTCAAAATAGCAAGTTTAACAGGAGTTTGGAAGAAGTTGATTCCAGTCCTCATGGATGACTTTGAAGGGTCAAGACTTCAGTGGAGGAAGCAACTGCAGACGTGGTGGAGATAGCAAGAGAACTGGAATTGGAAGTGGAGCCTGAAGAGGTGACTGAACTATTATAATCCATGATGTAACTTTAATGGATGAGGAGTTGCGTCTTTTAGATAAGCAAAGAAAGTGGTTTCTTTGGGGTAGAATCTACCAGCAAAGATACTGTGAATGGTATCAAAATGACAACAAAGGATTTAGATATTATGTAAACTTAGTTGCTAAGGCAGAGGCTTCAAAGGATTTGAGACGATTGACTCCAGTTTTGAAAGTACTTCCACTATGGGTCAAATTCTGATTATCAAATAGCATCACATACTGTAGCAGAATCATTTGCGAAGGGAAGAGTCAATGGATGTAGCAACATCGTCATTGCATCATAAGAAATTGCCCCAGCCACCTCAGCCTTCTGCAAGAACCACCCTGATCAGTTAGCAGCCATCAGCATTGAGACAAGACCCTCCACCAGCAAAAAGATTATGACTCACTGAATGCTCAGATGGTTATTAGCAATCATCACATTTAGCAATCATGTTTTTAAATTAAAGTATGCATGTTGTTTTTTTAGACATAATAATTTTCTACACTTGATAGATTGCAGTATGTGAAACATAACTTTTATCTGCATGGGAAACCAGGAAATTCATGTGACTTGTTTTATTGCAACGTTTGCTTTCTTGTGGTAGTCTGGAAGTGAACTTGCAGTATCTCTGAGGTGTGCCTGTATATTTATCTAAATATTTCAAGGTCTTTAACCAACGTAGTTTCTCTCTGCATCCTCTTGAAGAAAATCTGTGTATATATACCTCCTGAAAGAATCTAATACTGAAGTTTATTAAAGCATTTAAAAAATATTGAAGAGTAACAATCTTATTTCCAAATCTTCACTAATCTTCAGAGAAATCATTTTACCTTCCAAAGATCCTAGCTGTCTTAAACAGAACATATTCAGTATGCCATTTGAATTTTGTATTCTAGAACATTTCAAGTGTATTTTAAGGAGGATTTTTGTGTTGTCAGATCTCTGTAAGAGACCTGTCTTCCATCCAAGTTTTGAGGAGAACTAAACATTTCTGTTTGGGTTCATTATGAGGGAAAAATTTAGATACTTCTTGTGTGGTACAGATTTTGGCCAGCTTTCCCTATCTCTGTAATTGCTTAGGGCCAGTCTTGAAAAAAGAATGAAGTACCTTATTGCTTTTCCTATTCCCATTAAAAAAATAAAGAGGAACATGTAGATTTTACTGATGATATTGTGGGACTGGCTTTTTATAGCGTACATACATTGCCTGTGTTGTCATTAGTTTTGTTCAGCCCACCGGATGTCACTGTGTTCTAGCTGCTGAGATTTCCTCTTTCATTGGTCTTTTTCAGCTTAGTCTTTAAATGTTCCTTTAGTGTAGGTAATTTCTCTAGGTCTTTCTTTCAGACTTTTTTCCCTCACCGTTCTCTGAGAGCATTTTGCTTTTTTCACACTTTGCCAATCTTGTAACCCCATGCCAATCATGTAACATTATTTTTAAAAAATGGGTTTTGCTTATTATGAGCACTCTATCTTTTTTGTACAGTTGGCAGTGCCAATATGAACTTTAAAATCTTGTCTGCACCTAAAATGATAATTTGTTACGTTATAATTAACAAAGCTTTGATATACACCAGAGTTTTTTATTTGCTTATGGATAAGGATCAATTTTCCATAAAGGATTGGGATACTCTCTTTGTTTCATTTCGTGGTAAGATTTAATTGGCTTACATTGGTTTGGTTTCTCTTTGATTTGATCCTAACTCAAAGTTAATGTCTGTTTCATGAGCCTTAAACCAACCAGTATTTATTTTATGCATTAATAGATCAGGACAGAATTTTGATCTTAAGATATTTTATATTCAGAATTCTGTGGTAAAATTTAAGCTTCGGGGACTCTGGGAATTTCCTGAAATTGTTTACAAATTTTTGATAGGTACACATACAAATTTTTCTGGGGAGATAATTTAGCTTTTGTCAAATTTGTGTATTTCCTGTCTCTTGGTTTGGTGATGGTGCATTCTTGGAGAGTGCTGGATTCCAAGTCACTGATTTTCTTTTCAGCCATCTCTATTATACCCTTTAGGGATTCTTTTATACACGCACAGACACCAATGACTAAATGCTGCATTTTGAAGATTTGCAATGATTCTTTTTTTGTATTTTCCTGTTCTATTATTTGTTTCATGGATACTATTTCTTCTATGTCTTTGAGTATTTCAGTATAGTTCATTTTTAAAGTTCTTTTGTATTTTTAAAAATCTGTAGTTCCTTGGGTATGAGTTATTCTGTTTGCTCGGTTTTTTGTAATGCTCAACCTCCTCTTGTGTGCTCAATTTCTTCTTGTGATTTTAAGATTGTTTTCAGAGCACATCTTATTGTACATGTTCTTCCTCAGAGCTTCTTGAGGGTTTTACACTTGTTTCAGCCCTGGTCCTGCAGGGTAGTTAGGACTGCATTAGGAACTGGCCTCTGCAAATCAGCCTTGTCCATAAGGAGTTGGACTTAATTCTTCTTAATTCTCTTGCCCATCTGTGAGTTGAGAGTAAAGATATTAGTCTTGTGTTTGCCATATTGGCTTTAGGTATTTCCCAGGTTTTATTTTGCCTTTAATTTTAGATAAGGAATTTTTTATAATAAATGTTGTTAAGTTTTATTAAAGTATAGATAAACATTTCTCCTCTGATTTAATTACCATTATGATTAGAGTTCTCTTCAAATCAAAGATTTGATACATACTAATTTATATTTCCCTCTAGTTTTATTTTTTAGTTTTTGCTTTTAGCCTTTTAATCTGATATGATCATTAATGCTTAGACACAGAAGATAAATGTGGAGATCCAGTTTCATTTTTATCCATTTGTAATGGGTGTGAAGAATAGGGATTTAGTTTGGAGAATTTTTTTTTTTTTTTTTTGAGACAGAGTCTCAGTTTGTCACCCTTGGTAGAGTGTTATGACATCCTAGCTCACAGCAACCTCCTGGGTTCAAGCAATCTTCTTGCCTTAGCCTCTGGAGTAGCTGGCACTATAGGCACCCTCTACAATGCCTGGCCAGACAGGCTGTCACTCAGGCTGGTCTGGAACCCCTGAGCTCAAGCAATCTACCTTCCAGGGCCTCCTAGAGTGCCAGGGTTAGAGGAATGAGCCACTGCATCAGCCACTGAGGAATTTTTTAAAGGATTTTTTTTTTTACACCATTAATCTCTTTGTGTATACCAGAGATCACAGATTAGTAGCCCTGAATGTACTTGATCAGCACAGGGGTTTTTTGGTTTGCTTGTTTTTGAGAATTTGAATTACTTGCCAATGCTGGAGTGGCTTTATATTTAAAATCTGGATTTCTGCCTTGTTCTGAATAATTAGAAAATGTGGGCTGACTGATCACACTTTTTTGCGTGGCCCCCTGGATGGACTAATAGGCAGAGTGACCTCCAACATTGCTGCCTCTTATCATCCCCCTTACTCTGTTTTTCTTCGTGTAAAATCTGCTTGGCTCATTCACCTTACCAGCAGAGCTTGTACCTCCTGCTGGCTGTTGCTGTTCCTCATGCCTGCTTCACATTTCCACGGTGAACATTTGCCTCTTCATCTTCTGCCATTGTGTACCTTTATGGGGAGCAGGATATGGAGACAATGTTCATATTTTCAGATATAAGAAAAGGTACAGCATTTTAGTGGTTTCATGCTCAACACTTTGGGAGATATTATTTAGTCATCATTGGGCTACAACTCCTTACAAACCTAACTGCACTAATCAGACAAAATTCAAATAAAACAAAAAAAGTTAAAACCCCAGTTCTTTGTGGTGAAAACCAGGTATGAAATATGGTTTAGATATCTTAGGATTATGAAAGCTGTTCTCTGGGAGCTACTTACCTGAGTTGGGTGAATTAATTTTTCTCAGGCAGCTATGTTGCATTTATATTTCCCTTGGGAAAATAATTGACTAAATGCCACCCTTTGTAAGACTGATGAGCAATTTAGGGCTTGCAAAGACTGGTTTACTTTCAGCTGTCAGGTATATCTTACGTGAGGCAATGGGGAACTTGGAAAGGTCTCTAGAAGGTTTTTTGAAACAGTTTTTTTTTTTTTGTGGGCCGGTATAGATTTGTTTATAACTTCTACAAACAGAGGTAGAGACAATGTTTTTTTTTTATTAAGTCATATACACATAGATCATGAATATATTTATGCATACATGGGGTACAATGTGTTGTTTTTTTATACAATCTGACATGCTCAAACCAATCAACAAAGCTTTTGCCTCATTTACTTGATTACTGTGTTAAGACATTTATGTTCTGCATTTGATAGATTTGACTTGTACCCCGCTATATGCTCCATAGGTGTGGTCCAACAGAATGGTTATTTTGAGAACTCCAACTGGTTTGGGTTTTTTGTTGTTTTTTTTTTGCTTAATAATAATTATTTAACATTAACTTGATGTATGTTATTGAACATGTACAATGCGCTTACTCCTCTCTTGGGTTTCATGAGATACAGAGACGTATAAGATATAGTCCTTAAAAATGGTAGAGAGTCATGGGACAGCTAAGAGTGTGTCTTAGAAATGGAGATCAGTTGAATAGGGCTTGTCCATAACAATAATGGGCTTTGATAGGACACAGTGGAAGCAACTTATAATGTTACCATCTCAGAGAGTGTGGGGATAGGGAGTGGCAGAATTCAGTCGAATAGGGATGAGATTGAGAAGCAGAGAGATGGATAGTAGAGAAAGAAGACTTTCTAGAGCCGTAGTCTGACTTACAGTGGGGGAGAAGCAATGGATTGGGAGGCCGGGTGGAGGCAGTAACCAAGGTGAGAGGAGACACCTTGATTGAATCCACAGTTTAGTTAGCTAAGGAAGGTATGGAGTGGGAAGTGGCTATATTTATGTGTAGGAGGGCTTGGTGAGGGAATGGACATAGTTATATACTGAGGCAGTAAATATGTAATAAAGGAGGCTGAGGAGACAAATGTGGGGATAAATAGGGTGAAGTTTAATACTCAGTGTTATGACACAGGACTGTATCCTTAAGATAAGACCTTTAGTTGATTCCAGACTCTAGCACAGGAGGCAGTTAGGGCTGGGCCAGTCATAGGCTCAAGTAGAAGCAAATTTGTCTCCACTGACATGGTGATAGAATAGGAAAGGGTCATAGTTGGTGAGAGTCATCTCGGCTGTAATTTATTCAGTCTGTGTCCAATGCCAGCCAAATAGGTCAGACCAACAGGATACCAGACTCAGGTTTTACGAGCTGAAATATTGAGGTGAATTCTGAGTTGGGTGAACAAATTTATTTCCTTCAGGTATTCTTGCTTTTTGAGAATCACCCTTAAGATTCCCAGATAGCTTCTTGGATCAATCCTGTTAGTGTTAAAAGGCTTGCCATGGCCCACCCAAGGATTCCTAGTACTCATGTCTGGGAGGTGGTTTGGCCAAAAGAAAAGGATGTTTTTTGGTACATCAGAGGTTGGAGTTCTTTTTGACAGAGGAGACCCTCAGCTCTGACCTTCGTGTTCTTTTTTTTTTTTTTTTTTTTTT